>NC_140279.1:551105-586567 GCF_964030765.1 Micromesistius poutassou
GGTCCGACATGTGACCGCTAAGACACCGGAGAGGGGTGGGGCGTGGTCTGGGGGAGGAGGAGGGGGTCAAAACAGAGGAGGGGGAGGGGGGGTTGCCATGCTGAAATATTGTTGTGGTTTCTCACCCTGCCCCTCCCCTGGCTATTTAAAGAGAAGTCACGGTGAACTTGTGCTCCGGCAGGGGAGTGTCTTGTGGGGGGGGGGGGGGGGGGGGGTTGTGGAGCCCATAGCGCGCTCCTTATCGCCGCTGGGCCCGGCCGCGTGTGGGTTGGATCAAATCCGCACATCATCTTCTTGTCGTCATAGCGATTGGATTCTAGACATGGGTTTTCGGGCCAAAATGTATGCAATGTTTTTAAGCTTTGATGACAGAATGAATAAGCCTCTAGATGCTCTTTAATGGAGGGGCTTCGTGTCGATCAATAGATCAAATGGATCGATGACGGACAGAGCTGAGGTGTCAACATGTTTATTTCATGCTTTCAAGGTTTACCAAACATTCCGGCGTTAAAAGCGTATCATTTGCAGTTTTTATAATGAATGGCAAGCATCCTTCTCCTCTGTGTACGCCATCTGTCCCGGTTCCCAAGGGCTCAATTAATCACGGTGGTAGAAAAATGCTTGTAAAGGTCAAGGAGAAGGGCGAGAGTAACAACAGGTCTCCGCTGCTGAAGGGTCCGCCGGTGTATTTATAATAAAGGCGGCCGTGACGTCACACCTCGGTACGCTGCTTATGAGAACATGCCTTCAAGTCCAAGCTAACCTTACATGGGCAAAGAGAGTCAGCAAGTCAAATTACTCTGGTGACAAATTGAATTACGCTTGAGCGAGGCACGGAACCGGGCTGCGGATCAGAGCCGGAGTGTGCGAGGAACTCGGACCGGAGTTGATGAAGTCATCTGAACCGGTAGCAGGTGTGAGCCTCTGACAGGCTCAACCAACACACACACACACACGCACACACGCACACGCACACACAGTCTCCACTTCCCTGTAACTGCTGTATGGCTCGTATCCAATCTTGTGGTTTAATGGTTGTTATGTTGTGCCTCCTGCTCGCTCACTCACTCACTCTCTGTCTGTCTCTCTCTCTCTTTTTCTCTCTCTCTGTGTCACTCTCTCTTTCTCTCTCTATCTGTCTCTCTCTCTCTCTCTCTCTCTCTTTCTGTCTGGTATTCATAGCCTTTTTAAGGAAAAGTTGTGTTTGTTTTATTGCATACAAAAAGGAGATGAATTCGTTTTGTGTGCATTTGGTCATTTTCACATCGCGGCAAGTGGACTGATCTACTGAGTCAACACCTCATGTGTAAAGTGACGGGAGTGATACAGACATAATACATCTTAACCCGACCATCTGCCTCACTGTTCACTCACCACCATGCCATAGAACACCCTCTCCTTCAGGGCCCATGGGATCTGCTGAACATGTATTATCAGTCACCGCGTATCGCTTGTTGATGCGTATGTGTGTATGACTGCACGTTTGTGTGTTTGCAGGTGGGTGTGTCTTGTGTTTGTGTGTATGCGTCTGTATTCTTGTGTGTGTGTGTGTGTGTGTGTGTGTGTGTGTGTGTGTGTGTGTGTGTGTGTGTGTGTGTGTGTGTATGCTTGTGCACGGGTGTGGTCTTGCGTGTTATAAGCCAGCACATGTGTTTGTCATACGAAACCCATAGGCGGGCCCTCTTCTCTTATGGCCTCATGCCTCACGGACTCTGCGCATCTGACGGAGGGGCTTATTGTGGTGCAGTGGGTCGGAGCGTGTCGCCATAGCCCGTGACCTTGCCTGCGACTACCTATGCGAAATGAGCTGTCAACCTGTCCTATAGAGACTCATATTTCAAGTCACACGCAGATGTATTGGAAGTTTCCGTCTGTTATGGTGGGTGTGCTCATTTTTTCCATTTCGATGTGATGTATGAGCTTTTTGTTGACTTAAAATACGAAGCCTACCCTGTGTTTGTTTAGGTCCCGATGTGACGGTCTGCCCGGAAGGCGCTCCTCGGTGTGGGATTGCCACGCTTCTCTGTTGTCTCGATTTTATAGCAAAGAATTCCAGTGAAACTATCTTGAAAACATTTGTTAACAGAAAATGGCCGCATGCCAGACACACCCTTACAGAGTAGGGTTTCACAAGGCTCTTACAATGTGTTTGTAAAAGAGTTCTAGTGCGGTATAGTAAAGGAATAAAGATACTATTATAAGGATTCAAAAGAGGTGGAGCGCTCATTCAGAACCCTCCTGTTGAAGTCGGTGAATGCAGACCCAGTCCTTGAGGAGGGCTCTGGGTTTGATTACACTTGTGGGCCAGGGTAATCAGTCTGTAATTGAAATTCCACTCAATTAGGATCGCTTGATCGCAGCTGCTGAATTGGAATTGAGTTGCTTTAACTTTGTTCACGCCCTCTCAGTGTCAGCCCCCTTACACTCATTCACGCACATGCACACGCACACAGACTTTATACCCATCTCCATTCATTTTTTCTCAATTATTCTAACATGCCATCATCCATTTTTTCTCCCTCTCTGTCTCTGTCTCTCTCTCTCTCTCTCTCTCTCTCTCTCTGTCTCTCTCTCTCTGTCTCTCTCTCTCTGTCTCTCTCTCTCTCTGTCTCTCTCTCTCTGTCTCTCTCTCTCTGTCTCTGTCTCTCTCTCTGTCTCTCTCTCTCTCTCTCTCTCTCTCTGTCTCTCTCTCTCTCTCTCTCTCTCTCAGGTGTCTGGCCCGGTGATCCGTCCCCAGAGAGGTGCAGCTAGGTGCGACAGAGCGGCGGTGCTGGTGGCAGCGGAGGGGGCGCCATGGCAACGTGCCTGGGACAACAGTCGCGCTGCCTCCTGCTCCACTGGCTCCTCCTGCAGATGGTGACGGCGTCGTCCGTCCACGCTCAGGGATGCCCCCAGCGCTGCGAGTGCTCGTCCAAACTCAAGTCCGTGTCCTGCCAGGGAAAGCGCCTCTCTGCCCTGCCCGACGGCATCTCCGCGGACACCAAGGTGCTGGACCTGAGCGAGAACAGACTGCGCTGGGTGGAGCAGGGCGACCTGCTCCCTTACCTCCGCCTGGAGGCGCTGGACCTGAGCGGGAACGCCATCAGCGTGCTGGAGCCCAACGCCTTCGCCGGCCTCCAGAGCCTGCGCTCGCTGTCTCTGAGGGGGAACCAGCTGAAGCTGATCCCCACGGGGAGCTTCGCCCGCCTGGGGAACCTCACCTCGCTGGACCTGAGCGGCAACAAGATCGTCATCCTCCTGGACTTCACCTTCCAGGACCTGAGGAGCCTGAGGAGGCTGGAGGTGGGGGACAACGACCTGGTCTACATCTCCAACAAGGCCTTCCTGGGTCTGGTGGGGCTCCGGGAGCTGACCATCGAGAGGTGCAACCTGACGTCCATCTCCAGCCAGTCGCTGTCGTACCTCCGGGGCCTGGTGACCCTGCGGCTCCGCTACCTCAGCATCGCCGCTCTGGAGGACCAGAACTTCCGCAAACTGGGAGGCCTGAGGGGTCTGGAGATCGACCACTGGCCCCTTCTGGAGTACCTCTCCCCCCACAGCCTGCAGGGCCTTAACCTGTCCTGGCTCTCCATCACTCACACCAACCTCACCTCCGTGCCCACCTCGGCCCTCCGCACCCTGGCCCACCTCACCAGCCTGAACCTCTCCTACAACCCCATCACCGTCCTCGAGTCCTGGGCTCTGCGGGACTTGGGGCGGCTCAAGGAGCTCCACATGGTGGGCGCCAACCTGGTGACGGTGCAGTCGTACGCGCTGGGCGGGCTGCGGCAGATCAGCCTGCTCAACCTGTCCGCCAACGGCCTGGCGACGTTGGAGGAGGGCGCCTTCCAGTCGGTCAACGCCCTGGAGACGCTGCGTCTGGACGGGAACCCTCTGGCGTGCGACTGCCGTCTGCTCTGGATCCTCCAGCGCAGGAAGACCCTCCGCTTCGACGGGGCCGCCCCCGCGTGCGCCACGCCCGTGGAGGTGCAGGGCCGGGCCCTGGACGCGTTCTCCGACTCGGCTCTCTTCGACCACTTCACCTGTCAGAAGCCGAAGATCCGCAACCGCAGGCTGCAGCAGATCACGGCGCGCGAGGGCCAGGTGGTGTCCTTCCTGTGCCAGGCGGAGGGCGAGCCCAAGCCGGTGGTGTTCTGGATCTCCCCCCAGCGGCGACGCATCACCACCAAGAGCGCCGGCCGCCTGACGGTGCTGCCGGACGGCACGCTGGAGATCCGCTACGCCCAGGTGACCGACAGCGGGACCTACATCTGCATTGCCAGCAACGCCGGGGGCAACGACACCTACTTCGCAACGCTCACGGTGAGCGGACTGCCGCTGGACGCCGCCCTGATGGCGAACCGCACGTACTACGCCGGGGACCTGAACGACACCAACCTCAACGACACCAGGGTGTTCCTGAAGTTCACCCTGGACCTCAAGACCATCCTCATCTCCACGGCGATGGGCTGCATCATGTTTCTCGGTGTGGTGCTCTTCTGTTTCATCCTGCTGTTCGTGTGGAGTCGGGGGAGAGGACAGCACAAGAACAATTTCTCCGTCGAATACTCGTTCCGGAAGGTGGACGGGCCGGCGGCCAGCGGGGGGCAAGGAGGGGCAAGGAAGTTCAACATGAAGATGATCTGAGGTCACCGGGATTCTCTTTTCCAGTGGATTCCCATGTGCTGTTTTTGTTGTGCTGACGATGGGAATAATGGATCATGGGAAGGATTGTGAAAAGGTCCCCGTCTTCCTGGGACTTTGATTAACAATGTGATGTTATTTTAAAAGCCTGTCAGCAGCGGGGGAATTTGTCCATTTTAAACGAGACACATCGCACTCTGTGATATTTAATACAAACTCTTGTGTATGGCGACCCAGACCATGCTGTGAAGACCACTTTTGGTAAAAACAAACAATACAACACAAGTTGATAAAAAAAAAGATGTCTGAAGATTCCGGATAGACTGTTACACCACCAAACAACACAAGGCCACCGCCCTGCCGCCATTGGCTGAACAGCTCTGTCTGCCTCGCTGTCCCTCCTCACCGGGGGCTGGGTCTCCCACAGGTGACCCCTCCCTCCTCTGCCCTCAGTAGTCCTGACAGCAGTGGTTCAACTGTTATCTGATACTCATAACCTATGATGATCAGGACAGACACACTGATCAGCGGACGTCAAGGACTTGCCAATCCTGAAACGAGCGCTTGAATCAGTTTATTCTTTGTTTTACTCTTTTCACAAGACTTTAATTTGTACAGGAGTAGTACCAGGCGTCGACGGGGGTATTAAAGGAGACTTTGGCGGTGTGTTTCTGCTGCACAGTGTAGATCAGTCACCTTGAGGACTGGATCTACGGCCGCAGACGCTCTGTCTCTGCACAACACTGCCAAACTGACCATGCAGAGCACTGTATGATATAATGATTCCCAATGGCAGAGCACTATCATTGATTTCTAAACGTATTCATAACTAAATCAATCTCTAAGCTAAACACGTGTAACAGTGGAGCGATTCCGGTGCACAATTCTCGATTTTATAAACTTGACGTAGCCTCAGTTGCAACAAGAGTCGGAGAGTTGATTGGTTTGGTTAGGATATAAATAAAATGTATTATATATTTGTCTTGCTTGACATGAAACAAAACGTGGTTGTTAATAATAATACTAGTAGCGTCCTGTGACTTATCAAAGCTGCTGTTCTACCGTAATTCCGATTACTGTTTCATTTTATTTTTTTGATATCTAAATATTTCTATATTGATATTCAAGGAGCAGCAGTCGCACCGATGTATCACCCCATTAGATGGCTTGCCGTTGGACATGCGTTGTGTTGAATGATGCCCCACCCCTGAGCGCACATCAAGTGAATCACGCCTGTTTCGTTTCACTCTTTGGGACCGTGTCCGTTCAGGGGTGGGCTGGACTGACCAGCGGGGAGGGAAGTCAAAGTATTCTTTCATTTTTTTATCTGCTCCGTATGTGTTCCTCAGAGGCCACGAGAACGACCACAAGGTTCGCTGGAGGTGATTGAGCCATTTTTTTGAAAGCCAGACTGCAATGAGTGGTTTCACAGGGCACGAAAACATAAATAATTGGTTTGGAAATAATGGTCGACTTTTTTTTCTAAAGCACAACTTTATATTTACATGTAGGCCTAACGGACAGATGGGTTAAATAGGTGGAGGAGGAAAGAATTGCCTAAAGTAATTTTTCAACTGGCCCTTCATCTAACCTTATATCATATCCATTTAGAATAAATAATGACCACACTTGAAATAAATCATTTCAAATCTATGATTAAATCATGATCGAGAGCATTTTCGAAAGGGGATGACTAAAATGGTTCAGCAGTTGGTTCTGTTAGTTGAGCGGTGCTGCTCTCTGCTGGCTGCAAATTGTATAGTTATATTACATATTTATTTCACCTGCCTGACGGGTGACACCAGCACAATACCAATCAAGAAAAGAACAATTTTGAGTCAAAAATATTTCTTTAACCCTTTCTAAACCATCCCTATGTTCAATATGTTCAACTAATTATAGTTGCAAATCCTCTTTGGCAGTTTGGACGAATCCCCATTTGGTGTGACCTCAGTTATGCTTTGTGTTAAGGTTTAATTCAACCGATTAAAACAAATGGGTAAAAATATGCTTTTTGTCCACATTTTAGAAATGTGATCAATGTGAATTGTCATTGTTTGACGTCCTGCTGATTCTGTACAATATGAAAACCATTGTGTTTGAGGAACATCCTAGACTATTTTGTATTGTATCATTTTGTATACGTATAAAGAAGAAGCACACTATTTATAAAGCATGTAACACGAATCAACCAGCAGTCTGTTTCTACTGTCATTTGTACTCGATATACTTACATCTGGCTCCATCGTCTTTATGACTGACATATGAATGTTGAGTATAGTCTCTGGGTGAATATTTGCTTGTTGATTCATTTGTCTGGTCTTGTTATTCATGGGGCATCGTATCCTGTAACTGTGTGCAGTTAATTCTATCATGTTGGATTATAATTTTTAGGAAATGGCAGAGCAACATGTTGACTGCTATGAAACCAGGGTGACAATGAGGCAATCTAGACTCTTTATCAGAGTCATAAGTATGCGTACAATTAGTGAGTACTACACTTTCACCTGTATACGTGAGATTATGTTGTGGTATTTGACTCTGTATATACAGTGTATACAATTAAGTCCTACTTTCAAATAACCAAAAAGAATGCAAATTACATTCACTACTTTATTTATAGATATTTCCTTTCAATCCTTGAGAAAAACCATTTTCTCAGGCCCATGCCACTGAAGTTCCGCAAAGCATGGCGTGAATACGAAAACCAGTTTCACTTCTGTAAGATGGCTTGATAAGCTTCTTCAACACCAACTTTTTCTAAAATGAGAGAAATACAACATAAAGGATCGACTGCGGTATTTGGGTTTGGATTCTGCATAAACTATTAATGTTTAATATGTTAGTAGACTTAACCTTTAAGCCTGGGCTCATGGGCAATGACTTTATTTAAAATGAGCATTGGCCTTTTTAAATGAGTACCATTGCTTGCAGCTAATTGTCCATTCTCAAGCACAACCTTAAAACATCTGTGACCTTTATAAAAGCACATATACAAATATATACAGTATATATATATATATACACACACACCATATAACAACCGATACCAGTTAAATGACTGATATTGAATGTTCAAAATTCCAATCCAGTTGATCCAGTCATGTCCTCCCCTGCCCAGGTTACATAATCAATGAGTCATGAAACCTCTGCTCTGAGTTTTGCTGTGTTTTATCTCCTCTACTTTATCAAATCTGTCTGCGGCTCCTCTCAGGCATAGGCCTACCTGTCTAACATGGAGCAATACGTTCACACCCAGCGTATCTTGATTATACATCTATATAACACCATCTCCACTTTCCAAATCAAACTTGATACGTTGTGTAACCGCAGTAGCAGTCTCAGACACATCATTGACTAGCCCTTAGATGACCGCATTAGTTTCTTAGTCTCGTTTTAGGTGTGTTTCCATTATGGCTATAAAAGCATAGCAAAGTACTCTAAAATATAACAAGACTATAGATTGAATATTGTAAAATAGATAAAGCTCTCATACTGTTATTATTTTGTGTGTGTGTGTGTGTGTGTGTGTGTGTGTGTGTGTGTGTGTGTGTGTGTGTGTGTGTGTGTGTGTGTGTGTGTGTGTGTGTGTGTGTGCAGGGCCGACGGACTGCGGGTGTAAGTGGGACAGGCTTGGGGGGGCCCAAGGCAGAGGGGGGGCCCACCATGGGAAATTTGAAAAAAAATAAATAGTATTTATTTTGGTATTTTTTGATTGTTGCTCAAATAGTTTAATAACACAACAAAATGTCATGCGGCGATGTGTCACAGCCACAGTTGAATAAATTGAAGTCTGGCTCACAAAATGGAGGAAGTCAGGTTCTGACTAACTTATTTTCTAAGAAAGGTCAGAAAAGATCAGACAATCAGCTACACTTTCAAATGATGAGGCCTTGGTTATTAGGTTAAAGGATAAATAAAGTGTACGTTAGGCTAATATTGCAACAGCAGGGTACTGATTTAAAGCAACCTAATATTAAATTAATACTAAGCCGTTATTAGGCTACATGATAAATAATAACCTATGGCATATAGGCTGGTTTGCCGCAGACGTCATTGCATTACAAAATGGCTATATCGTCCTAGCTGCCTGCTAGTACTTCTTGTATATAGGGCCCAGAATTTGGTGCTACGCCCCTGTGTGTGTGTGTGTGTGTGTGTGTGTGTGTGTGTGTGTGTGTGTGTGTGTGAGAGTGAGAGTGAGAGTGAGAGTGTGTGTGTGTGTGTGTGTGTGTGTGTGTGTGTGTGTGTGTGTGTGTGTGTGTGTGTGTGTGTGTGTGTGTGTGTGTGTGTGTGTGTGTGTGTGTGCGCGCGTGTGTGTGTGTGCGTGAAACAGACGACAGAAGAAGCAGCAGGTCAGGCCAAGCTGATTTCCTGATTGAAAGAGACTGACCATCTTTACTAGCGAACATTCAAATACGTGCTTCTTTACCGACAAACTAACCCTAGAGCGCCCGCCTCTCGGACGTTACTCTGCGCTGCCTTCCTCTCGCCGTTCCAACGTGCTCACACCTGTGGCAGGATGCCATCGCGTCCTGACTCAGGAAATGGAGATGGTGGTTAGACGCACTTGCTGTGGCTTTTTTATCTCATGCTTTGTATGGTAACGACGCCACTGAACTGTCATTTTTGGAAAGAAAACAGCGATTAAATCTGAATATTGGCAGAAATCTGACAGTGTGGTTTTGTCGACTATGGGCGTAAGAGTGCCACGGTGCACGCGTTAAACCTCAGGGATGGCCGTATCTACACGTTTGGAGTGACCAAATCGGTTTGGCTTTGAGACTATCAACCTACAGGGAGTCCCACTCCCCATGTCCTCTAATGCTAAACATATCAACATCGTTGTTTTCTGAGGCGCTGTCGGCCAAAGAAACAGCATTCTCGACAAGCATCAAAACATAAACACACATTTAATATAATGCTATTATCGAGGAAGCCACACCATCATCATGTAAAAGGTACGCAGAATAAAAACGAGGTGATCAGTGGGAGAATACACCATCAAGCTGTTAATGCTACCTAAATAGATACAAAAACAGGTGACACTTTACAATAAGGGTAGGCTACATTAATTAACCATTAATGGACACTAGTTTATGCAGTAATAAGCATTATTATATAGGCCTAGCATTAGCTTAGGGTTAGTGGGCTAGTGTTAGGTTCGTCATCTCAATCCCCTTAGATCATGGATGTCACATGTGACCTAGGTGGAGGAAGATGTGCGGGGGGAGACGATTTCATTTTACGCTTATTTTAAATACAATAAATTCAGGCATTCATCATTTTATTTTTTTATGTCTTTTTGTCTTTGTTTTTTGTTTTTTTTTACCGTGCCTGTGCTTTAGGTTCATCGCCCAGTGCCCACTCTAGTCGGTGCAGTTAGGTGATGTTATAGCGCCCCTGTTTGGTTACTTTCGCAACTGAACACTTCTTCTGAGAGGTCGCGCTTGGTACATGCAAACTGCAAACATGCAGACAAAACCTTTAATTTCTTTCGTAGGTCTCTGATCACATAGTAACCCTCTCGAAAAGTTGAGAAAATTCCTAAAATGTTAGAAAATAAATAGGCAATACGTTAATAAAACAAGTTTACTGTGGACTGTTTGTGCTACTGCTAGGCCTACTTCATTGAACATGCTGACCGTAACGCCTTAGCCTATTAACGCCAATTTCCAATTTAAATATTTTTTTAAAATTGACCAAATATTTTAAATATTTCAAATATTTCGTTCCCCCAATCTTCGTCGAGTAGTTAAAATACCAACAAACTCGTGCAGACATTTGCGTCGGCAGCTATGACATTAAGATTATACCTACCTAATGGGTTTTAACACACGAATGAACATTTCCAATGCTGCAATGTTAACAGGTTAATACGTCAGATTAAATAGCTCGGTAAAATAATGCGTGGATTTCGACCGGGGAAGCCCGTGATCTGAACGCGGGGAATCCCCACCAACCACGGCTCGGGTTTAGGTGCGGCTCTTCCAGCTTAAGGTGGTGGTGCATGCTACTGTTTGCCGGACGCAAACCGCCAGCACATTTCTTTTCACAGAACTAAGGCCAGGAGTTCAAGCTCTTGTCATATAAACCAAAAATGTGTTTTATTTCTGTATCAAATGTGTGCGAATAGGCCCTATTAAACATTACTTGCTTTGTGTATAGTCCTTAGCATAATATCATTAGCCTATCAAATGATTAAACATTTAAAAGTTAAAAAAAAAACACACACACAAAGCAGTGCTTTTGATAAACATCATGACTTAATTAAAAGGAACAAATTCCTCCTTTTTTTTTTTATTTGAACGCATGAGCAAAGAAAAAATGGAAATGGAAAATGTCTGAGTACAATGTATGACTAATGTATGACCACAATCAAAACCACACGTTTCATGCAAATGCATGCCATTTATCATCAGGCTGGTGAGCAGAAGGTTCTGGAGCCAGCTGCTGCTTTCCCTTGCAGGTGCCCCCCCCCCCCCCCCGCCCCCCCCCCCCCCGCCCCCGCCCCCGCCCCCGCCCCCGCCCCACTACTCCAGGGCCATGTAGAGGGGCAGGCGGGGGTACAGGCCCGGGTGGGAGAGGTACCCCGACCCCCAGGGCACCATGGGCTGGTTCTGCCAGGCCGGGTGATGCAGGTGGGGCATCAGCCAGCTCTCTGAGCGCGCCGTGGAGGTGGGGGCGGGGGTCGGGGTGGGGGTGGGGGCGGGGGCGGGGGTGGAGGAGAAGGCCAGGCCGGGCAGCAGGGCGCTGGCGGAGACGTGGTGCGTGGAGGAGCCCTGCGGCGCCGGAGGAGGAGCATCAGACCTCTTGGCCCCCCCCGCCTGTCCGGGGGGGCCCCTGCATGGCTCCCCTTTCCCCGGGGAGGGGGCGCAGGCGAAGGGGAGCAGCTCCTGCTTGTAGCCGCCCTGGGACCCCCGCGGCGGCGCCGGCGCCGCCCCGGACACCTGACCCGGAGCGCCGTCTGCAGCCAGGGGCGGCCAGCCCGCGGGGCCCGGAGGGTAGCTCGCTGTCTCGCGCGGCGGCCCCGCCCCCAGCATGAGGGCCGCGTCCCGCCCCCCGCCGGCGCCCCACAGGCGCCCGCCCTGGAAGAGGGCGGACACCGGGTGGTAGAGGTGGTAGGGGGCCAGCGGCGGCCCGGGGCCCAGGCACAGGCCCGCGGGGACGGGGACGGGGCCGGGGCCGGCGGGCGCCTGGTGCGGGCCCCCCCGGCCCAGGCTGAAGTGGTACTGCAGGGCCAGCACCTCGGCCCTCAGCTTGGCGTTCTCGTCGCTCAGCGACAGCAGCTCCCCCTCGACGATGAGGTCGTTGAGCCGCCGCTTTTCCCTGGAGCGCCGCGCCGCCTCGTTGTTCTTCTGCCGCTTGTCCCAGTAGCTGGTGTCCTTCTTCTCGGCCGGGGTCATCTCCCGCTGCCGGCGGTGCGCGGGGGCGGCGGCGGCGGCGGCGGCGGCGGCGGCGTGGGCGTGGGCGTGGGTGTGCCGGGGGTAGGGCCGCGGCGGGACGCGCAGCAGACGCGGGGCCAGGGCGGAGGGCCGGGCGGCGGCGGTGGTGGGGTAGAGGAGCCGCACCGCAGGGCCCACGCCGTCCTCCTCGCCGCCGCTGCTCTCAAAGGAGGAGGAGGTGGTGGAGGAGGTGGTGGAGGAGGGAGGGCAGGAGGAGGAGGTGGTGGTGGAGGAGGTGGAGGAGGGAGGGCAGGAGGAGGAGGTGGTGCTGTCCACGAGGCCCGAGCTGGACATGGCGTCTGTAGAGCGGAGGCGACGGCGGCCGACTGCAGAGTGAGGCTGTGGGGTTTCTGCTTCTCAGTAGCAGCTCTTTTTTTGGTTGGTGTTGATAGTTGAAAAAAAAAAAAAGCAGAAGCACACACTCAAGCACTCTATTCTGTGACATGTGGAAGAGTAATTACAGGGGAAATTGGAACTTTTGGAACTTTTTCGTTCAACTTTTACATTCAAGCCTAACTAATAACTTTAATTCAAACTTTTTAAAATATTAATTTATTCAGACAAATTGGTTCAAATTTGTCGATCTCAATTCCACTATATTCTCCCTGTATGACTTTTAATCAGAAATGCTGGGTAATAATTACATTTTTGTAATTTTAATTGTTTTGTAATTGTATTAACTGCATAAGCCTAAATAAATTTAACTTTACTTTGGTTAAAATTTTGGATAGTGTAGGAGCCAATTTTTTTAATTATACAATTATATATGTGATATTATAAGACATCATCAAACTTTACCTTCTAATCTACTTTTTCTAAACTTAAATTGCGAAAATACAAAAAAAGTGAAATCAACATTCCATAACATTCAAAACTTAGCAGGTACTTATTTTACTTTCCGAATTCTCCTTTTTACATATTAAAAGTAATATCTTTTTTGAAATATTTAAATTTACTTCAATTATTATGCACGTACCTGTTGTGAAGAGAGAGCCTTGAGCCTGTTTTTCAACGATTAGCTGTTTATTTATAGGGGAACATGACGCGGAGCTGCCGCGGTCTTGTAGCGCACTTTACAGAGGTAAAAGTGATTTGTCGTCTTGGTCCCCTGCAGTATTGGGACCCTCTGGGAAGCGGAAATGAAAATCATCAATGTGGTCACGACCTAACCAACAGGTAATTCAAATGACTGAACTGTCCTACTTTCTTTCGTAGGCTATTTTGTTTTCGATTCAGTAGCCTACACGTAGCGCATTTTGATACCCCAATAGAGAGATATTCGCATAGATATTCCACATAGGCTGTATTTGAAACACTATTAAAGAGGCGAATATATATATTAAAAAAAATATATATATATAAGCAATTCCCTTCCGAAATTTTTAAATATTTGGTTATTAAGATTATAACCACCATTAGACAATGTAATTAATTGTTATCTTTCAAATTTCTGTGAAGGATTTATTAGCCTAATAATACATACATTTAATCTCTTGATGATGACCAGAGTAAATAAAACAATTTATTATGAAGGAATTCATAATATGTATTATCACAACATTATATTCTCTGAATGAGGCATAAGGGTTTGGTTTTAAAATGATAGAGCAACCTTTTTGCCTAATGTGAATCTCGTGATAAATGTTACACCAACCATTTTGTTAAACTCTCTACATCCTCTCTACACCACAATAAGGTTACGCTATATGTGTTTTATTTCCCTTCAAAGCTTGTGGTTGAATCAATGCTGTTTGTCGGTCCGTTGTACAACTTCTAAACTCAGTGAAAGTAAAACATCAACAGCTTAAGCACCCAACTTACACAGAAGTACCCAAACTTATCCAGAAGAAGGCAACTAGATAATGCACACATTTCCTTTTCATCTGCAAATGCTTTCCCTTTCACCCACTATTATTATAATACTTCAATAATACCTATGCATTTCTATATGTTTCTGTGTTTTTTTTTATGTATTTCAGAAAACAGCCATGCCCCACTTTGAGATTGCATCCCTGCCAATTACTAAACACTTGATTCACACTTGATTTAGCTGTAAATAGTTCATCGTATAATGCACACACTCACAGGCACACACAGACAGCCACACACAACCATACATAACTAACCCAGAATCGCTTTGAATGAGGTTTGGCTCTGAAGTAATCTGCTGCTCATAACAGATGTTTGACACTTTCCCACATCAAACTCTCGTTAGTAACCGTTCAGGAAGTCCAACACTTTGCTAACTGTACCGTGTGCAAAAAATCCAATTGGCCCTTTGAGGGGTCAGCACGGTCAGTATGTCCCTGTGATGAACCCATGTGTTCTCACATTGGTCTGAAAACCACATACACCCAGCAAGCCCTAACACTCTGTGAGAGAGAGAGAGAGAGAGAGAGAGAGAGAGAGAGAGAGAGAGAGAGAGAGAGAGAGAGAGAGAGAGAGAGAGAGAGAGAGAGAGAGAGAGAGAGAGAGAGAGAGACAGCAGTGTGATGCTGGAGAAGTTACCAAAGATCCTGTGAGATACCGAGAACTATGCTGTGTGTGTGTGTGTGTGTGTGTGTGTGTGTGTGTGTGTGTGTGTGTGTGTGTGTGTGTGTGTGGTGGACACTTCAGAGAGGAGAAGCTTAGATGGCCGTAATGGTGCTCAAAAAAGAACAGAAGTGTGAAAAGATAAAAGATAGATATTAAGTTTTATCTTTCGTTCTTCTGTTCTTTTTTGAAAGGTTTCAGTTCTCGTTGACGAGTGTGTTGTCATGGACAAGTCAATTCATGTCAAGAGCTTACTTTATAATCACACTTTTATTCACTTTGGGGTCGTAGTAGGAATTCCATTAATAACACATATAATACAGAGTTATTAAAATGTCAAGCAAAGAATTTTTTAACATCGTACATCTACTTTAATCTAACATTGAAACATTTAATCTATCAATACAAATTATGCAGGATTTGTAGGTTTTCTTGTAGAATTAATCTTTTGTGTTGTGTTGTGTTGTCATAAACGATGTGCTGATGATACCACAGCGATATGAAGCCTGTTAACGGCCTGCACTTTCATCTGTTGTGATGTGTTTTGTCTAACCCTATCACTTAAAATAAGAAACTATATAATATTTAGAAAAGACAGACATGCATAATGACTTCCTTAATCTCAAGACAAATTAAAATTGTATTTGTATCACATTTTGAAGCCGCATTGTTCAACACTGCAGCTGAATTTAATGGAGAAAATAATTCCTGTGATTAAAAATTGTCAGAGCAGATATATCCCCCAGACAGGGATGAAAAGTTCAAAAGTAAAACGGCATGTTATAACTTAGTATAAACCTGGGTGAGGTTTGGCAACTGAAACAGATATATCCCTTCAGACAGGGAGGAAAAACAATCAAAAACAAAAATGTAAAATGGCAGTTTAGTCTAAGTATAAACATGGGTGAGGTTTGGTAACTGAAACAGTCAAACTGTGGTGAAAACCCTGGCCTGTTGGTTGGCCTTCAAGTTGGTAGCGACCACCATAGAGACAGCCTTGGTACCATTCTGTCAAACCAACTCCTGGTGCCCAACCTAGCTGTAGAAATAGATAGCAAAAGATTGTCAAAGATATGGAGACCCACATGCATGCACCCATTCCTACACAAGCGCACACACAAGCAAACATACACCCACACCCACACCCACACACATCTTCAGGAGTTGGTACGGACCCTTCCTGGGTATGGACAGGCCCCATATCATACTCACATCTGAAAATGAAACAGACAAGTGAACAAGAAACCACATTATGTGAGAGTTGAAACCGACGCAGGCAGCTAACATAAATTCAGAATTGTTTTCTTCTTCCTGCGTTGGTCCTTTTACTCTAACTGCAATGGATGATTACGTCCAGCAGATGTCATTAGAGTCATAAGAAAAAGAGGTCTGAAGCGTTGCCTTCATTTAAATGTGTCAACACTCTTTGGACAATATATGAATGCTTTTTTGTCAGATTTGTCCTCATGGCCCACCCATCGCCCCTAAAGACTCTGGAGGACAGAAACAGTGTTTTTCCTGACATGTTCATTTTGTTCCAGTGCGAATCTCCCCCAGGGACCATCTCCTTCTCCTCTGAGGGGAGGAAAGGTGTGTTTGGGGTGTGGCATCACGAAGGAGGCAGGGTCAGAGGAAACCCAGGCCAGGTGCGTGTCTTGTGTCTTGTGTCTGTGAGCGAGCGAGTGATGTGAAGAGAGTAATGTGCGTCTGTGTTCAGTGTTGACATGCAGCTCGTATCTCAGGTTGTGTAACCAGGTGGCCACGGACGCACAGGTGCAGAAGGCCAGGCCACTCGTGGGATCTCAGGTGAGCAGAGCGTTTGAATGTCTACTCTGAACAGCCCGTCCTCTTGGGCTGTGGTCCATGTCTGCTTGTTCATTTCTAACACATTTAGCTCTTGGTGGATTTGCGATGGTGTGCCTGCTGTCTATTCCCGTGCTTATATTTCTACTTTGGGGGAAGTCAGTTGCTAAAGATGTCGTGAACTGTGCAGGCCTACAACATAGTTAACTGGTGGTTCACATGATAACCCGACATTAGTTAATGAGTACAATACTCGTGGACCACACATACACTCACACTCGCATACACATATACATACACACACTTAGACACACACCTCTCTATGTTTTTGTCCTTAGGTTTGTATCATCGTGTTCTCTGTGACTTGAACTCTGCTGGACCTCATGGCGATTGGGGACAATACGAATGCAGACCTGGGTATGTAGCTTCTTATATGCTCCGATGATGTGTTCAACAGTCACCCCTCCTCTCACTCGTGCACTTCTACTGGAGCCGGAGGAAAACTTTCTGTTTGTTTAAAGGATTTGCAGGGTTGCCAACTTTGGGACTTTGTCTGGAGTGAGACTTTGCAAAATGTCAGTGGGCAAAGAGCACGCGTGGCAAACATTTTTGATAACCATAACCCGTTTCTTTTTACACAGTCCTCAGTCCTCGTTTACTTAGTATAAACAAATTGAAGGAAGGCTTATATAAAAGCCATTGGCTGTTGTTGACGTAGGACATTCAAAATGTGTTTAGATAATTTTTAATCATGCATTTAATCATGCATTGACATGGGAACACAGCTGTATACTGATAGCTGCTGCCATAGATATGAATTTAACCAAGACCTCAGAATTTATTCCCAGTCTGACCCAGAAAGAAGGAATTTAACAGGAGGTAACAGTGTGTCATGGCCTTTAATTAGTTTAGTAATTGGTTATTGGTTGATAGCCTAGACTACATTAAGACACCTTGTAATTTTGTTTTGAGGAGGGCTGTCAAACCATGAGAAAACCTTTAGGGTCTATATTGCGAGAATAGGTTACTTGGACCCCGCTCATTGCCAAACGTGACTTTATTTAGCCTAATGACTGATATTGAAAAGTAACAACATGGAATTAATGTTAAATCAGAATTAAAATACTATATCCTAATTAAAATATAGCCTATAGAAGCCAAGAGATTCAGTAAACTGATGCCTATATTGACTTGTTCTTTCCGTGCTTAGCTCGAAAGGCACTTGTAATATAATTAAAATATAGGCTAAGTAACACCAAACTAACAAGTTCTAGTTGAATTCCAACAAGGTCCACAGTCCACACAGAGAGGCAGAGACAGGAGACATGGAAGGAGGGAGGGAGAGGGACTGGAAGAGTTTTTGGAAAGGATCATGCCATTTAAGAGAAGTTCTCTGAAAAGCTCTTTGAGGTATCTTTTTGCCATCTTTCTCTCTTCATTTTGATACCCTGGCTGTAATTTTAGGTTAAGTGTTGAGTAAGTAAATGAAACCAAATAGCGGAGTATCCGCATTAATTGCGTTATAAAAACAACAGTAATACAAACAAACGTAACGTTGTTATTTTAAAATGACAGCACTAGTTTGAGGCATTTATTTGCGCACTCAGACCTTAACCAAGACTTTTTTCTTCTTCCCAAACGCGCGTCTTTCACTCAAAACGTTTCACGCGCAACTAAAAGACGCAAGGGAGCGGCGACAGAGAAAGGTGCGCGGAGGACGTTGTAGATCAGCCTGCACTGCAGTCAATGCAGTCGGTCGAATAGATGGATGGATAGATAGATCTAACGAGCATGTTTCCTGTATATTCTGTGGTCTAGTAGTCAGTAATCAACAGTGAATGGACGGAAAAAAAAAGTTTATTATTATTATTTTTTCAAAGATGGGCTATTTGGCGTGATATCTCTTGCGTCTGCGTGAGAGCGTGAGATTGATGCTGAAAGAGTGTCACGCCAGATGCATGAGAGTTGGCAACCCATTTGCCTGGTTTGCTAATACGACAGATTAATTGCTTGACATGTCAAGATGTAAATCAGCAAATCATATTCAGCTCACCGCCTCTGGCAGTGAATTCGCGACCGACATTGGGCAGTTGGCGAGCCACTGACACCTGTAAGGCCCTTTCACTGCAGTTCCCCTTTAATTACTGGGATAACGTTGCAGGCAGCGCAAGTGGTTTACGCCGTTCACACTTGCAGCTGTGAGGGTTTAGCGATTCCCATATAGCGCATAGGCCTACAAACTTCCCGGCTTGATTTTACTGTAAGTACCTGAGTTTACTGTAATAATGCCCGTAAACAAACAAATCCACAAGTTTCTATTGTGTTTACATGACACTGCGCATGCTCAGACTGAGGCGCGCATCTAGATTTGGGTTCTGTGTGAATTGTGCGAAAAGCGATCTGAATTCTGATTGCATTGCATCATTTCAATAAGTCGCTAAGGTTAGTGTAGTATTTTTTTAATATATATATATATATATATATAATTGATCTGAACGCAAAATGTGCATTCTTCTCTGTAACACACTGTGCTCAGTTCCCGGTTGATTTAATGTCTGTATAACGCGACTGTCAACTGAACACAAATGTAGCGTATTCCCTACCGAGCCGGTCCATTCCCATCGGTGGGTCGAAGCAATAAAACATCCTCCACACTACTCATGATGACCAGGAAGTTTAGCAGGGCATCATCCTCATCATGCATCATCCTCGCCGCTGGCCCTGAGCATGCGCAGTGTAAACACAGAATGGAAACTTGTGATATTGTTGTTGCTTACTTGTGTTGGACAAGACCAATATACCGCATCAATTGGACTACATAATAAAAAGGGCCTAGAGATTTAGTAAAAGTAAAGTCTTATAGGGACCTATAGGGAGCGGGAAGTGACGTCATGTCGGGCACCATCTGGTCAGGCAGATCCAACGCAGTAGCGTGATCCTGCAATCCATGCAGCATGCTTCAGTTTCAGCTGTTTTTATTATTATTATTAAATAGACTGAATGACCATGTTGACAATGACCACTGCATATTCCATAAGTAACAGTAATCGCACACACACACAAAAAACAACAACATAAAAACGCATTGCAACGTATCCAATTAAACTAAAAGAAAAAAAACATCCAACGTGCACACAGAATGAAGATACGGTCATACTGCCATACATTGCACAAGTCAATGTCTTCCACACTATAATGACATACTCCTGTTGAGAGCTGACCTGACGTGTTTTTGACAGGGCTGACCTGGGAGGTGAGGGCTAACCACCGCCAGCGGTACGCCGGCGCCCGGCGCCGCTCCTTCCTGTGCTTCGGCTGGGGCCGGTACGCGGTAAGGCTATAGGCGCACACACGGTAACCTGACCCACTAGACTAGTTGGCACGCTCACGGACCCACGAACTGCTTCACTGGGACATCTCCTGTCCCCCCCCTGTGGAACCCCCCCCACCCCCCCGTCTCTCTCCCTCTCCGTCTGTCTGTCTCTGTCTCTCTGTCTCTGTGTGTCTGTCTGTAATTCTCTCTCTCTGTCTGTCTGTCTGTCTCTCTGTCTCTCTGTCTCTGTGTGTCTGTCTGTAATTCTCTCTCCCCGTCTGTCTGTCCGTCTGTCTCTCTGTCTCTGTGTGTCTGTCTGTAATTCTCTCTCTCTCTCTCTTTCTCTCTCTCTCTCTCTCTCTCTCTCTCTCTGTCTGTCTGTCTGTCTGTCTGTAATTCAGTATTTCTCTGTATGTTCCGCTCTTTTTCTCTTCCATCTCCCTCCCTGTGTCGTTCTTTCTATCTCCGTCTCTCTCTCTGTATCTCTTCATCTCTCTCTGACCCCCTCTCTCTCACGCCCCTACCCCGCTGAAGCCATTCTTTCTCTTCCCTGGAACTCGGACCAACTGCCGGGTTGCCAGGACAACACTGTGCGCAGCTATAAGTACTCCCCGCTGACCTTCCTGCCCATGACGCTGTTTGAGCAGTTCCACCGCGTTGCCAACATCTACTACCTCCTCATCGTGGTGATGCAGGTGAGACCAGCGGGCCAGCCAGGGGAATAGGGTGAACTCTACGAGGTGTTCCCAGAAGAAAGCAACAGGGCTGGTTACTTATACACCTGCGTTTGTTTAACCCTGAAGCCATGGCGACCCAACACAATAGAAAATGGACAATGGCAGTGAATGATTACCTACCTAGCCTCAAATGTAGTATACCTTACAAACTGTTTGCTCTTCTCCATTACTTGAGTAATGTTTCCTGTATTGCCGTACGAACTCAACCGGGGCAACCCCAGTTCAATGATAACGGCAGTGTCCGAATTACTGCTTTCGTTTGAGTCTCTGACTAAAAAAAGAGACTAAATAACACTGTTATCGTTGGCTTCTCATATTTGTACTATGATGAGCCAGTCAAATTAAAATATGTTGCACGCTCTAACCAATTTGCTTTAATCTATGTATAATGGAAAGAAAGTGAATGAGACCCACAGAAACATGTGTTCTAATGTTTAATGGACTAATGTATTTGGCTCGAAAATATCACAAACATTTAACAAACATTTTATAATATCGAAACACAATTAGGCATCACACCTCTCTCTGTCCACTGACATCTGACATTCCACTGATGGCAGGATTATAGGAGATTGATTTGATGGAGGGAGGCCCTCTTTACTCTTTGTCTCCGCTCTCTATACTTACTCTGGTACTCTTTTGTAACTTGAGACTCATGTTTTTGTTCCTTCTGAAAGTAAACGCTATGGTTATGTCCACATCGTAGTATTGTCGGTGGGTGTTTTCGCTGAATTCAAAACTAGAACTTCAATCTCAAGGCTCAGAGTGCATTAGGTTCCAATCACTAATAAAACACATTTTTAAGGCACTTATTCATGGCACACACATCATGCTAGCATTTCAATGAACTCTGCCTTTAGGCATTTGACAAATAAATGAAAACATGAAATGGTTTGGACTACTACAATTATTTCATATGAATCAATTGTTCAACCGGGTTAGCAATCACGTTGCTTTTCTCCTCCTCTTGATCAGTGCCTCCGTCGTAGTTTCTGATGCGTGTGTTGTCTTTGCATTCGCCATGTCATTTTACATTCACATTTTAGGGCATTTAGCAGACGCTTTTATCCAAGGCGACTTACAGCGGTTAATGCGCACATTGACGGCAGAGTTAACAATACAAGGTGACAGCCAGCTGGTCAGGAGCAGTTAGGGTGAGCTGTGAAGGGACACCTCGACACTCGCAACCTTCCGCAACCCTCCGACACTCGCAAACCTTCCCATTACAAGTCAGCCTTCTCTACCTCCTGAGCTAAGCCCGTCCCTAAGTGTCACTAAACTGTTTACAGGCAGTTCCTGCCATCGCTTCCCTCCGCTGGTACACCAACGCCATCCCGCTCATCCTGGTCTTAACTGTCAGAGGGCTGAAGGACTTGGCCACTGACCTGGTGAGACTCTCACTTCCTGTGGTGTGTGTGTGTGTGGGTTTTGTGTACGTGTCTGTGTGTGCGTTTGTGTACGTGTGTGTGTATGGATGTATGTCCAGACACATTTGTCTGAACACACATGTGCGTTCTACATGTACTCACACTCTTGCTCCTGGTTCGGTTCCTCGGGCTCTCCTCCATTGTCCTCATTGACTCCTTGTCCTCTCCTCATTGATGAACCAGTCATCCTAGTAGCATTCATTTTCTCTCCCATCATTAAAGCTTTTCCTTTTAGGTGTGCGTGCATGTGTGTGTGTGTGTGTGTGTGTGTGTGTGTGTGTGTGTGTGTGCGTGTGTGTGTGAGAGATGCTTTGCATGGAGAGTTCTCTGGTTAAGTGCACCGCTGAGTTACGGTCGTTAACAGCTCTGGGTGAAGCGCTTCCCCGACCCCTCTCTATTGACTACTCATTTAGTGGGGGGCGTAAATCTCCCGGCTGGTGTCACTGCAGAGCCCCATAATGGCACTTCCCCATCCTCTCCCTTCTCCTCCTGCTCAACCTTTCACGGCCATCCTCACCCCCACTTACACTTGCTTTCCGTCTTCCACCCTTTATCACACTCTCTCTCACTCTCACTTTTATTTTTTTTATATGTATATACTGTCTTTGTTTATCAATCCCCATCTCCATATCCCCCCCCCCCCCCCTCCCCCAGGCCCGGAGGAAGAGTGACTCACAGATTAACTCCCGAGAGAGCGACTTGCTCGTATCTAAGAGGTGAGAGGAAAGACACTATTCTGGAACTCCTCCCCACAGCCACTGCTGGGAAGCACGTCCTTAATGACGCTCTAATGAAGTGTGAATGACCGAATCCCCCGACGGTCCCCTTGGATACCGGCTGAAAAGCGCTGTGTCATTCCCTGTGTTATAATGTGTCACAGATGCTTTGGTATTGTAGCGGCAGAGGCGGGCGTATAGAGGCCGCTCAGGCATCGGGGGGGGGGGGGGGGGGGGGGTTTACCCCAGAGGACTGTCCCTGTCTCCCACCTACCCTCCCAGTCCCCGGCTACCCGCCCGGGCACCACGGGGCTGCTGGTTCTCTGTCCCCACACCGCCATGCATGCTGGGGTGCAAACCGTTAACGCCGGAATTGGCGCATTGAGGGAAGAACTGGAAGAGGCGCCTTGCAGTAGACTTTGGCCAGAACCCATTAACATTCAATCGCTATTGAATGTTAATGAATGAAATATTGAATGAAATATAATTATCCGCCCGGACCTCGGAAAATATATATAAAAAATATTGGCTTTGTGTTCCAATCCCCATTTCATCCGGTTGACCTGCAACGGTGTCTGTTTCACAGAACACAGCTGAGGCTGCTCTCTCCAGAATGTATTTGTTCTTCTCCCTGTCATGCCAGCTTCTGCACAGTGCAGTGGAAGGACCTCTGCGTGGGCGACGTGGTGCGGATCCACAAAGACCAGACCATCCCTGTGAGCGCACTCCTTAAACCCCATACCTCATATACCACACTACACACAGAACAACGCTGAAACTGGGTCATTTCTACGCAATCCCGATAACTCCACCTGAGCCACGGGCCGCTTCAACTCAAATACTGTATGATCGGAGGGATTCAAGTTGCATTATTCATTTGAATTACTTCTCGCTATCGGGTGCCATTTTGAATGGCCTTTTTCAATACTGGACTAAATCACTTAGCTGAATCAATGGTGTTTTATGATTACACGTTCTCTCTCCCTCTCTCTCGTACTTTCCCCTGCTGCTAGGCGGACCTTCTGCTCCTCTGCAGCTCCGAAGAGTACAGCTTGTGCTACGTGGAGACTGCCGACATCGACGGGTACCACGTAGCGTCACGTAGCTACTTAGCGTCGACGCTTAGCGTCAACACACATCATGGACACGACCTAGCTTGTTGAATGAAATGCAACGGAAACCACAACGATGATGCTATGGGCAGGGTTTTCATATATATTTTTTTTCATGTGTTTTGTCCACAGAGAGACCAACCTGAAGTACAAACAAGCCCTGTCCATCACACACAACGAGCTGACCAGTGAACCCACCGAGAAAGGCCTTGCTGACTTTGATGGTATGTTGTGTTTAAAGTCTTGCACTTTTCATACTATTATTCAAATGTTTTCAAATGTATTATTCAAATCGGATGGTTTTGATCACATTGTTTTATGTATTTATTCTAAGTAGTACTAAATACATGCATATGGTGAGTCATTCCCTATGCAGTATAAATCACAGTCAATCAATTAAATAAATATATATGAACAGGAACAATTTAAAGGTATCTGACAGATGACGCCTTCCTTTAAACCGCAGAACCACCAATGATTGGTTTTAACCATCGTGACGTGAATTGCGTTAAGGCCGCGTCATTACCTCTGAGGGAGTTAGAAACCATCGTCAAACCAGAAGAGCCCTCGTCACGCCGCGCTGTTCGCTGACGCGGCACCAAAGACCCCGTGTTACGCCCCATTCTAGGGGCCTAGGACGCAACATGAAAAACACGCCTCTTCCCCAACTCCCAAGTAGCCACTTGCACACGTGTTGTTCCTTTTTAAATGATTACAGGATTTATTCACACAAACAATTATCAAAGTAACTAAGGTAGGCTTCAGGGTGGACCCAGGCCAAAATAACAAACAAAACGTCCCTATCTGAAACTAAAGACTCTAACCTAAGAAAACAAATGACAATTAAATCAGCTCCCTTTCTAATGAAAACAGGAGGAAACAATACAAACTGAAATGGCAGTCCACCCCTACTATTTGAACAGAAACTTCTAAACTAAAATACAGGACATAAAAACATGTGTGGCTTGTTGGGAGAGGAGGATGGAAGTGCTGGCTTCCACGGTGGCCATCTTGACTCCTTTTATTCTTGCCTTGGCCAATCACCGTCCTCGACCGAAACGAGTGGACCAATCCCCACCCGGGAATGGCACATTCCTATTTACATAGAAGATTGACAGAAAACACAAAGCCACACACACAAACACAGAATACAAAAACTACGACCACAGTCGTAACACCCGTCATTGACGACGGCGTGGGGTTCACCCTGACCCCTGACCCCTCCTGCTCCTCCCCCGCTCTGCCCTACAGGCGTGGCGTGGTGCGAGCGGCCCAACAACCGTCTGTACGCCTTCAGAGGACGCCTGCGGTGGCGTGGGGAGGAGCACACGTTGAACAACGACCACGTCCTGCTGAGAGGGACCGTGCTGCGCAACACGCAGTTCGCCTACGGCCTGATCGTATACGCAGGTACGGCCCGGGGGGGGGACACCACGCCGGCCCTCGTCTCACATACAGCCAGGCCTACTGTATGTTACTGTATGTTACTGTATGTTATATATATATATATATATGTTACTGTATGTTATATATATATATATATATATGTTACTGTATGTTACTGTATGTTATATATATATATATGTTACTGTATGTTATATATATATATATATGTTACTGTATGTTATATATATATATATATATATGTTACTGTATGTTACTGTATGTTATATATATATATATATATATATGTATGTTACTGTATGTTATATATATATATATATATATGTTACTGTATGTTATATATATATATATGTTACTGTATGTTATATATATATATATATGTTACTGTATGTTATATATATATATATATATGTTACTGTATGTTACTGTATGTTATATATATATATATATATATATATATGTATGTTACTGTATGTTATATATATATATATATATGTTACTGTATGTTATATATATATATGTATGTTACTGTATGTTACTGTATGTTATATATATATATGTATGTTACTGTATGTTACTGTATGTTATATATATATATATATATGTTACTGTATGTTATATATATATATATTACTGTATGTTATATATATATATATATATGTTACTGTATGTTACTGTATGTTATATATATATATATTACTGTATGTTATATATATATATATATGTTACTGTATGTTACTGTATGTTATATATATATATGTATGTTACTGTATGTTATATATATATATATATGTTACTGTATGTTACTGTATGTTATATATATATATATGTTACTGTATGTTATATATATATATATATGTTACTGTATGTTATATATATATATATATATATATATATGTTACTGTATGTTATATATATATATGTATGTTACTGTATGTTATATATATATATATATATATATGTTACTGTATGTTACTGTATGTTATATATATATATATATGTTACTGTATGTTATATATATATATATATGTATGTTACTGTATGTTAGCCAAACCTCTAAGGGTGAAATGGAACGGAGCCCGGGCTGGAAACCAGGAAATGCAGCAGGCCTGGTTTCCTGTTTCAACGTCACTCTGGATGAAGCTTTCAGAATGTGCTTTCCACCGTCGCCACCCACACACCTGGCGCGGAGGCTGATCAAATCTCCCCGTCAGTGTTAACACCTTTCATATTGTGAGAGCAAAGGAATCCAGTCAGCCCATCGTACGCAGTGGGGCGTCATCTCAATTTCATCTTCCGCCTGGGAACCTACGATAATGCAAAATGAGGTTTTTAGGGCACATTAGATAGAAAGATAGCAATCTATTGTCCCCAAAGAGGAAATTCAGACAGGCCTGAAGGACGCTGTTCTCCTTCAGCCTCTACCTACTTCAGCTGCATATTTATAAGACAGATTATTCATTCTATAAATTATACTAATGAAGGGCATCACCTATTCTCTGCTGTAAAGGCATCCTAAGTTCCTAATTGGCCCACTGCAGACATCCTCTGTGCGTGTATTTTAAGTGATCATTGATCCAACATTACTGGATCTGTGGGAAGTGTCATGTATTCCACCATGATGACCCTTTCAGTTCTGGTGAAGCCGATCAATAGATCAAATACATACAGAGATGGCTTTTATGCCATTCATGGGAAACTATGTATTGGCATGACCCCTAGTTCAGCCCTATAACTCGAACCCTGATCACACACACAGACTGTTTTGAACTGCTCATGACCAAGGTTGACAATTGCATTAAGATCTGTAGATAATCTTATCCTGCCTACTCTGAGGTATTCTCACTGGCCCCAGTATTGTTTGTATGTAGAAAAGGTAAAGGTGAGATGCAGATATAACCAGACAGCCATAAAGTGTTGTAATGCAGTTACTGTTCAAAATTCGGTTTCTGGAGGATTTCCACCACACACGACATACAGATAATTAATAATGAGCTATTTTATTCATTACCATCAAGGACGCCATGTTATTCAGGGGTTTAAGTGTCCTAGAGTTTTGCTCCAGATGATGGATGTGGAGGTGGGGGTGGGGTGGGGTGGTGGGTGGGGGGGGGGGGGGGGGGGGGAGGTGTTTGGAATCTCTCAGCAGCTTGAAGAGGATTTACACCAAATCCTGGCATAAGACAAAAGAGCACTTCATTGATTTCCATAGGAAATCCCCTCCCCTCTCCCCTCCCCCTACTCGCATCACGAGGTCAGAGGTCATGGTCAGACATGGAACAACCTCTTGGAGTTCTCTGGACGGATTCCCCCCCCCCCCCCCCCCCCCCCCCCCCCCCGGGCTCAAGGGCGTCAGAAGTGTGCCTCCCCCAGTGGTAGTGCGATGGTGTCGGTTGTACCGTGTGCCACCAGGTGGTAGTGAGTGCGGTGGTCTCATGCCATGGTGTCGGTTGTACCGCGTGGTGGTAGTGAGCGTGGTGGTAGTGAGCGTGGTGGTAGTGAGCGTGGTGGTAGTGAGTGTGGTGGTAGTGAGCGTGGTGGTAGTGAGCGTGGCGGTAGTGAGTGCGGTGGTAGTGAGTGCGGTGGTCTCATGCGATGGTGTCGTTGTACCGTGTGGTGGTAGTGAGTGTGGTGGTCTCATGCGATGGTGTCGTTGTACCGTGTGGTGGTAGTGAGTGTGGTGGTCTCATGCGATGGTGTCGGTGTACCGTGTGGTGGTAGTGAGTGCGGTGGTCTCATGCGATGGTGTCGTTGTACCGTGTGGTGGTAGTGAGTGTGGTGGTCTCATGCGATGGTGTCGTTGTACCGTGTGGTGGTAGTGAGCGTGGTGGTAGTGAGCGTGGTGGTAGTGAGCGTGGTGGTAGTGAGCGTGGTGGTCTCATGCGATGGTGTCGTTGTACCGTGTGGTGGTAGTGAGTGCGGTGGTCTCATGCGATGGTGTCGGTGTACCGTGTGGTGGTAGTGAGTGTGGTGGTCTCATGCGATGGTGTCGTTGTACCGTGTGGTGGTAGTGAGTGCGGTGGTCTCATGCGATGGTGTCGGTGTACCGTGTGGTGGTAGTGAGTGCGGTGGTCTCATGCGATGGTGTCGTTGTACCGTGTGGTGGTAGTGAGTGCGGTGGTCTCATGCGATGGTGTCGGTGTACCGTGTGGTGGTAGTGAGCGCGGTGGTCTCATGCGATGGTGTCGGTGTACCGTGTGGTGGTAGTGAGTGCGGTGGTCTCATGCGATGGTGTCGTTGTACCGTGTGGTGGTAGTGAGCGTGGTGGTAGTGAGTGCGGTGGTAGTGAGCGTGGTGGTAGTGAGTGCGGTGGTAGTGAGTGTGGTGGTCTCATGCGATGGTGTCGGTGTACCGTGTGCCCCCAGGTGCAGACACTAAGATCCTGAGGAGCTGTGGCAAGCTGAGGGTGAAGACCACCCACCTGGACAGACTGCTGAACAAGTTGGTGATCGGGGTGAGTGGGCACCCGACACGACGTGGGCTGAATGATGGCATGATGTGTTTATATCAGGGCTGTTAAAACGAGCGTGATAACGGCCCGTTAACGCGTTAACGTCTCATTCTGCCGCGCTGTGCCTCTCCAGATCTTTGCGTTCGTCCTGCTGGTGTCCCTCCTCATGGCGGTGGGTCACGGTGCGTTCGAGAGCCAGGTCTCCCGGCACGTCCCGGCTCTGGCGGCGCTCACGGTGAACGGAGACCCCGTCTACTCCGCCTTCCTCACCTTCTGGAGCTACATCATCGTGCTGAACCCCCTCATCCCCATGGCCCTCTACATCTCGTACGTCCAAGACACGCACGCACGCACGCACGCACAGGCGGACGCACAGACGGACGCACACGCACGCACTATACACACACACACACACTAATACTAACTACACACACACTAATACTAACTAAACACACACACTCACTCACACACACTAATACTAACTAAACTTACTCACTCACTCACTATACACGCACTCAGTATACACACACACACACACACACACACACAGACACACACACTAATACTAACTAAACTTACTCACTCACTCACTATACACGCACTCAGTATACACACACACTAACTAACTAACTAACTAACTATACACACACACACCGATACTACCACACAACATGTCGGTATTGTGGCTGTTTTTCCGTCTGCAGGTTCGATGTGATCCACGTGCTGCACAGTATGTTCATCAACTGGGACGTGGAGATGCACTGGGAGAAGAAGGACAGCCCGGCCCGCGCCCGGAACACCTCCCTGAACGAGCAGCTGGGTCAGGTGGGCCACCTGCTGAGCGACAAGACCGGGACCCTGACGCAGAACCACCTGCTCTTCAGGCAGTGCTGCATCGCCGGGCGCGTCTACGGTAGGACCCCCCCCCCCCCCCCCGCTAGCAGGCTAGCTCCACTGAGCACTCCAGCCCCACCCTCTCTCCTCCTTTTGGCTCAATGGAAGGGAACTTTATTGTGTTTTTGTATCTTTTGTATGTATGTATGTATGTATGTATGTCTGTCTGTCTGTCTGTCTGTCTGTCTGTATTTCTCAATTGGGTAAACTGATTACAAAACACAATAAAAAACACAATAAAGTCCCCTTCCATCTACACTCTGCTAAATCATGTAGGATAGAGCCATCCTCCAAAGAAGCATTCTCCCCAAATTTGCATGATCTGGAAAAAATTTCCTTTTTTTTTTTGCCTTGTCAAAACTTGCTAAATCCACAAGCTGAGACCAACTGTGATGCTCTGTTATAAAGTCAGAGAGTGAGTTGTCGTTCTATTGTTAAGATACTACAATGATGCCATTGTCAGTTCATTCATCATTTTCCAGTCCATCAACTGAGATTTGGAGATTAAATTGCTGTGTTTTGTTTTTAAAGGTGACGCGTTGATCCCCGTGGAGGAAACGCAGGTAATGACCGGCATTGCGTTACATCCTCGTTCCAGAGCAACATCCCTTCCTCCTCACACGACCCCTCTCTCGTCCTAGCCTAAAACAATACTATCTGCCCCGGCCGTCGCGGAAACACCACCACACCGGAGCGTTCTCTATTTCAGTGAACCACCGCGGTTCCTGTGACTATTTGGCATAGCTCCCTACGCCGTCTGTTGTGTCCCCATGTGTGTCGCTCTCAGCAAATGGACCTGAGCTGGAACCCCTTCGCCAGCGGGCAGCTGTTCATGTCGGCCCCTGAGCTGGTGCAGAGGCTGAGGGCCCGGCAGTGTCCCATCGTCACCGAGTTCTTCACTGCCCTGGCGTTGTGCCACACCGTCATGCCGGAGCAGAGCAAAGGTTCGTGTTCACGGCAAACAGGTTCCCCGCATCTCTGAGCACAGGTGTTCACGCTCACGTCACCTCACGGTATTGTACTGTACTGTTGTTGGCGGAGACGTCTGCCAGCTCAGGTGCAGAGGTGACTAAAAAGCCGTCTTGGGGCTTTTTAGTCACCTTGGGAGGACACTCTCTGTACCTCTCTGCAGGGACGTACAGAGATCAGAGGGTGTGTGTGTGTGTGTGTGTGTGTCAGAGTGTGTGTGTGTGTGTGTGTGTCGTATGTGTGTGTCAGAGAGTGTGTATGTGTCCGTTTTTATGTGTCGGTGTGTCAGAGAGTGTGTGTGTGTCGTATGTGTGTGTCAGAGAGTGTGTATGTGTCAGTTTTTATGTGTCGGTGTGTCAGAGAGTGGTGGGTGTGTCGTATGTGTGTGTCAGAGAGTGTGTATGTGTCAGTTTTTATGTGTCGGTGTGTCAGAGAGTGTGTGTGTGTCGTATGTGTGTGTCAGAGAGTGTGTATGTGTCAGTTTTTATGTGTCGGTGTGTCAGAGAGTGTGGGTGTGTGTCGTATGTGTGTGCCAGAGAGTGTGTATGTGTCAGTTTTTATGTGTCGGTGTGTCAGAGAGTGGTGGGTGTGCGTGCGTGTGCGTGTGCGTGCGCGCAGGTGACTGAAACCCGGGTGAAAGAGAACCGCCTACAGACGCCTAGAGACGTCACACTGCAACGGTTGTGTTCCGCGCTTGCGGACGTGTGTGTGTCCCGTGGCGCCAGCGTCTCTTGTGTTGTGGTGGTTCACCCGTAGGGGCCCTGCTGTACAAGGCGTCCTCCCCAGACGAAGAGGCCCTGGTGGGGGCGGCCCGCGACCTGGGCTGGGTCTTCCACTCCCGGAGACGGGACAACCTGACCGTCCTGGAGCTGGGGGCCACCAGGCAGTACCAGCTGCTGGCCCAGCTGGAGTTCACCAGCCAGCGGAGACGCATGTCCGTCCTGGGTGAGGGGGAACCCTCCCGCACGACGCTAACGCTAACGCTAACGTGAACCCTCAGTTCACTCTGGAACTGATTAGTCTGTTAAGTACTTTTCTGTGTGTTGCTGATTGGGTCCGCCCACAGGAGAAGAATCTCATCTCACATTTGACCCCTTGTTTTGCATACTGACTGTTTTGCTTACCCCCGGCACCCCCCCCCCCCCCCCCGGAGAGCTGGTGGAGGAGGAATTTATTATGATGGTGATCATACTATGTGTCTTTCTCCTGGCTTGGTGTGCAGGAGGAGATGTTTAACTAGGTGTGTGTGTGTGTGTGTGTGTGTGTGTGTGTGTGTGTGTGTGTGTGTGTGTGTGTGTGTGTGTGTGTGTGTGTGTGTGGCAGTGCGGGACCCAGGGGGGTGTCTGAAGCTGTACTGTAAGGGGGCCGACATGGTGATCCTGGAGAGGCTGCAGGCCGACTGTCCCTGTCTAGAGGGCACTGAGAGGGCCCTGGAGGTGAGTTGCACCGAGAGGCCTCTGACTGGGCCTAACGTAGCCTGGTGCTACCAGACCATCGTACTTCATTTCATTTGTACAGAAGGTCTGGAACTGCTGTAATTGGCAAACGTTCACTCACTTGGAGGCGGGTGTCTGTTGAAGTTTAAAACTATTGGATCTGCCCAGTGCCACTCTGGATCTGCCATAACCAATCGCAATAGCGTTTGGTCGTGACGTATGTCATGCGCCGGGACCGGCCGGAAACTACGTTGCGCGCATGCGCAGGCTGTGTACACAAACAAAACAAGATGAAGCGTGAAGATGTCTGTCAACGATAGCTGCAGGTTTTGTTCATCTCATTTTAGAGTTCAAGGAACAATTACAAATTCTACATTAATATTCGATAGTAAGGACAGAGATAATGTTTGCAGTCAACTGTCGAGGCTGGGTCTTGTCATTGACGATACGTCGCTACTTCGACGTCATCGTTCTCAGCCACTTCCTCTGTTCGCTGATTGGTCACACAGAAATTTGTTCGGGCAAAATCCCACTAACAAGCCCCAGCCCCAGACTGACTACTGAAGGGAAAATGAAATTTGGGCGGAAGTAGGTGGGCGGGCGGAGCCAGGCTAGGCCTAACGGGGCTACACACACACACAGTGAGATCATACGGGCCACATAACCTAATGTCCTAATAACTTAACTTACTAAGTAACATTGTGGACGTTGCGTACATACATTGGGCCACAGCATTTCTCATGCGAGACATGTCATAACGCCTTTTTGATAAGCATAGGTTACTATAAATGTATAGCCTGGCTATACCAAGCTCCATTTTCTTCAGCACCAGAGGCGTGATCAACGGGCAGAGTTATTTGACTCTGTACGCAATTGGCTGCTTGCCGTCGCCGTCCCTGTCGTCATTGTGTTAAACCAGCCAATAGCGCGCCAGGGGGGAAAAAGCCAGCTTGGTGATTGGCTTCTGCAAAAACGTCTCGAAAACTAGAAAGAAATGTATTGCTCTTCTCCAGACCCTTCTGCAGGGCGAACTCAAATCGCCGGCAGAATGGGCGGGGCTTGCCCAGTGTAATAAATGTATGTTTATTTAGGATTTTAGTACTCTCAAAATGGAGGAGTATTCCCAATAAAACCCCATGATGCATTGTGATGTAGAAGCCCTATTGACAATTACACAAGCTAACCACTGGTTGTTTTCCCACCGTCGGCTTTCCGCTGAGATGCTGGTCTGACATGGGCTGTAGCATCCATACGTTGGCGGACATATCAGCCCCCAATCAGGTGCCAGACGAGTCCTCCAGAAGATAACGTAATAACATCAAGTCGTTCGTTCGCGTCCCGCAGTCGTTTGCCCAGAACTGTCTGAGGACGCTGTGCGTGGCGGTCCGGTGTGTTCCGGAGGAACTGTGGGAATACTGGAGCAAAGTCCTGGCCGACGCTGCAGCCATGGCGACCAGTGAGAGGGACGCGGTGCTGGAGTCGCTCTACGGGGAGATGGAGAGCGAGCTGCTGGTGGGTGACTAGGAAACGGGACACAGGACACAAATTAAAACGGGCTGTCACTGTCACTGCAAGTGTAACTGAACGTAAAGTAAGTGGAACTATGAAAAGAATGAATTCTGATATGAATGTCGACAAAACCCTGTGGGCAGAGCCTTTAAATATCAAAGTGAAAATAAAACCAGAACCTGCCGTCAATCTTTATTAATCAAATTAAAATAAGACTGCGTTAACGTGTTATTAACGTGCTGATTTTAACGTCCCTAATAAAAAAAACAATATCCGTCCTATACAGCGAGGGTTGTTGTGTTCACCATCCAGGCCATGTTGTGTCCCTCTGTGCAGTTGCTAGGGGCAACGGCCATTGAGGACCGGCTGCAGGAGGGCGTGCCCGAGACCATCAAGATGCTCCGGGAGGCCGGCCTCAAAATATGGGTGCTCACAGGGGACAAAACAGGTATTGTGAGTTTTGCGAGTCAAAGAAGAAGCTCAGGTTTCTCGCCTGCCGTGCTTTACACAGCGGCGCTCTCGCATGTCTGAGCAAAACAAGGTCCTCTTGTTTCCCTCGCTCACGTTCCCACACCGCCCCCCCCCCCCCTCCCCTCTGCGCCGCCTCTCAGAGACCGCGGTGAACATCGGATACTTCTCCAAGCTGCTGGATCCTGACACAAGCTTACTAGGAGGGCAGGAGCTGAGGCAATGACACGCACGCACACGCACGCACGCACGCGCGCGCACGCACGCACGCATGCACAGACACACACACACGCGCGCGCACACGCACACACACACACACACGCACGCACGCACGCACGCACACACACACACACACATGCGCACACAGACACACACACACACACACACACACACACACACACACACACACACACACACACACACACACACACACACACACACACACACACACACATACATGCGCACACACACCCACACAGACACACACACGCACGCGCGCACACACACAGACACACACACACAGAATTACACAGACAGAGACATGCACGCACACACACACACACGCACACTGACAGACACACACACAGAATTACACAGACAGAGACATGCACGCACACGTGCACACACACACACACACGCACACACACACGCACGCACACACCCACATAGACGCACACACACCCACACAGACACACACACGCACGCACGCACACACACACACACAGACACACACACAGAATTACACAGACAGAGACATGCACGCACACACACACACACACACTGACACTGACACACACCCTCTGTACGTCGGTCCCTGCAGAGAGGTCCTCCGGTCTGCGGACCCGGGCCACAGCGTGTCCTCGTCCCGACGGGGGGACGCCTGGAGCGTCAGCATGAAGACCGCCTGGCCCAAGACGGCTTTGGTCATCTCTGGACCTGAGCTGGTAGGCGTCTCCGCCACAAATACACCTCCATGTAGATCTATGTCGGCCCGTCTGATGTGTGTATTTTGTCACAACCTTCAAGGCTTCAAGGCTGTGACAAAGTAGGGAGGACAAGCACGAGCTGGCTACCAACAAGCAGTGTTTATTTATCATTTATCATTAATCATCCCCCTATATATATATATATATATATATAGAATTGGCTCATTCATTAATTCCCTCACTCTCCACCTCAAGCTGGTGTGTGGTGAGCGTTCTGGCGCCGATTGGCTGCCGTGCATCACCCAAGTGGGTGCTACACATTGGTGGTGGTTAGTGAGGTCCCCCCTTCACTGTAAAGCGCTTTGAGTGTCTAGAAAAGCGCTATATAAATTCAATTAATTATTATTATTATTTAACAAGTCAATCAAGACAAAACGTGTAAAGATCAGTATCAGTCATGAGTGCGTGTATGGGTGGGTGATAGTGTATGTGCATGTCAAAGTAAACAAAACGAAAACGCTGCCGGCAAACAGGAGTCAGTCCCCCGCCAGCCTTTTCACAGAATGAGGGAGGTCTTTGTAAGCAGAGCACACACTGGCCCAGGTGTTCCTCACGCCGCTGACGATCCCTCCACTCAGCATCTGTAAAACACAACTCAAGGGAAACAGGGACACCTAGTGCCTGGGAGGAGGGATCG
>NC_140279.1:586767-599267 GCF_964030765.1 Micromesistius poutassou
GAGAAGGGGGAGGGAGAGAGGGGGAGGAGAGAGAGAGAGAGGGGGGGAGGGAGGGAGTGCAAGAGAGGTCTGGGCGAGATCAGCAGCCTGGCTGACGAGTGCGAATGAGTGATGAGACTAACAGAGCGGTGCAAGCACCTACACATGCTGCGACAGCCGTGATCTATGGAGCTGATGCCAATGGCGTGGAGAATCGGGGGGGGGAGGAGGGGGAGGAGGGGGAGGAGCGGGACGGAGCGAGGGAGGGGGACCTCAAAAGATCAGCCTCGCTCACTCACTGTCAGAGTGCGGCCGTGGCGTTAATAAAGCATCGCCTCAAACACGACGGGACGCGCGTGACGGACACACCTCTAAATAAAGGTGATGGACGCGGGGCGCACAGACACCGCCGTGTGGACCGAGATGTGATCCGTCCGTGGGCGTGAGGACAGAAGGGTGGTCTTCCTCAAGGAGATCCCAACCCACACAAAGCCACCTCAACGTCTGTGGATGAGCCCCTCTGATATCAACGGCACTTTTTCCTCTGTAACCAGTAGGACCAGTAGTAACCCGTTAACCTACAGCGCATGCCAGTGTGAGTGAAAACACTCTGGACGTACACAAATCAGTTTGGGAACGAGAGACATCCGATCCGTCGCCGGGGGGGGGATGTTTTTGTATTCGATGCGACGGTTTCGTACATCTCCAGTTACACGTTATTGCGTCTATAAGCTCTGCTCATGTCTCTCGATGGTGTTTTCCACACACAACAACCCACCACCTCCTCCAGAACCCCCCCCCCCCCCCAACCCCCCCGCCCGCCGGGCCAGCAGCGGAGCAGAAACAAAGGAGAAGGAGAGACGCGAGCGGGATAGAACCAGAACGCGCCAGAGAGGGAGCAGTAGTGCAGGAGAAGTCTGACAACATAGTTTCACACTTAGTGGAGTAATTAACTCAGAGGCAATTAAAACAAGGTGGAGAAGTGTGGCGCAGACACTGAAGCCGAGCCAGCCAATGGCGGGCCAGCACCCTGCGTCGGCGGGAGAGAGGACGGCGGCGGGCGGACAACCTCAGAGCATCTCCTCGTTTATTAGATCTCTCTGCTGGTCCGGTTCTGGCCCGTCGTCATGTGACTTAGCACCGGTGTCAACGGAAAGGAACACGGCAATTAATTCTGTTTATTACTAAAAATAAAGCGTCGTTACACAAAAACACCGCCGTACACACACCGACGCAGGTGTGGCCAAATGGCTTTTCTCCATTTGGAGTCTATTGCATTTTTCTACATTCTCAATTAAACCTCACCTCTGACACGCGGCAGCCATTACCGGGAGACATTATCGACGTGAACGGCCTATAATGCCTATAAGAGGATCTCTGGATGCATGAATGTATGCATGCATGTATTTCTGTCCGTGTGCATCCATAAAGACCGAGGATCCCGGCGAGGAGGTGTGACTGTGAGTAAGCCCGCAGTGACTCTACAAAAGCGAGGCAAATACTATTGAGTGTAAGCCCAGAAGAATATTCTTATTCTAAGCCACAAAAGCCTCCACAAGTTACAAGCACTGGAAACATCTAATTTACTTTAAGAGCAAAGCCAAAAATCCTTCTTGTGTCTTCAATCTCAGGGCTTAGGCTGTTACAGCTGCTATACACTAATGCACAGTGTAATTCCTGGGGAACAATACTCTGTGTGTGTGTGCTAGTGTGTGCGTGTTTGTGCTATTGTGCATGTGTGTGTGTGTGTGTGTGTGTGTTATTGTGCATGTGTGTGTGCGTATGTGTGTGTGTGTGTGTGTGTGTGTGTGTGTAAGTGGAGAGGGCAAAGGAGAGAGAAAGAATGTGTGAGAGTTCAAAAGAGGAACAGGAGGGTGAGAGAGGCCACATGTGTAAACTCACAATGTTGTTTATCGGGGTTGTGCGGATGAAGGCACGTTGTCGTACATTTCTAAAGACAGCCCATGTTTAGTCCACTCTTTTTATTATAATTTTTTTTTTTTTTTTAAACAAAGGCAAAATTGTGTTTACACTTTTTCCAAAAAAAAAAAATATATATATATCCCTGGCCCGGGCTCTCGCCTGCAAACCCGGGCTTCTTCTTCTTCAATGCTAATGCTTTCAAAGTGCACCATTGAAGATTGAAGTGTTGCCACCAGTGAAGTCCGTGTCCCCCCCCCTCCCCCAACCAGTTTCCTAAAGTCTGGTGGAAAACACATGTGTGTGTGTGTGTGTGTGTGTGTTTGTGTGTATTTGGTGGTAGTGGGTGGGTGGGGGGTGGGGGGGGGGGGGGGTCTGGTCAGCAGCTGCAGAGGTGACAGAGGGAACGCCTGCTCCAGGGCCTGTGGGTTCTGGTTCTTTCAGCTTCCATCTCTCCCCCCCCCTCTCTCTCTCTCTCTCTCTCCCTCTTTCTTTCTCTCTCTCCCTCTCTCTCTCTCTCTCTCTCTCACACAAACTACCTTTGCCATGGATCGCACGGCCACCCCTTCCTCCCCTCTCCCCCCCCCCCCCCACCGCCTCACCCACAACAGCACCCCGCTCCCGTCTCCCCCGTCTCCCCCCCCCTACCAACGCTCTGGCTGGGGGGAGAAGCACGACTAATGCAATTAGCCCCCCTCGGAGCACTTTTGTGTTGATGAATGGCGGGGGTCCGGTGGGCCGCTGGGCCGCCCGCCGCCCCGTTCCCGCGCTGCCGGATGCCGCGGTAAACAAGCCGCCGCCGTGACGTCACCCAAAAGGGGGGGGGGGGAGGGTGGCCTGCGCGCTAGCCTTTACATTCGCTCGTGTCGAGTGTGTGTGTGTGTGTTTGTAGGGGTTCCTACAGCTACAGCTGGGAGGAGCGTGTGTGTATGTGTGTGTGTGTTTACGTTACACACACACACACACACACACACACACACACACACACACACACACACACACACACACACACACACACACACACACACACACACACACACACACACACACACACACACACACACACACACAAAACATAACTCCACACCGTAAGGCCCTGAAAGATGCGGTCACTCCGGAATACCGGACACACTTCCTGGTAACCCAAACAGCTCACAGCTCAACAACACACCGGGTGGCCGGGGGCTTCCACCCCGCTCTCCGGCGCAGCGCAGCCTACGCAGCAGGGGGGTGTACGGTGTCACGACGCTCCGAGATGTTTGCACTTTTACTCTCAAGTGCTATTAAGGGATACCTGGAGTTCCCTGTAGTTAAATGTGACAGCCTCAAGTATCGCATTCAAATGGGTGTCAATGACCAAGGGGCACACTTAGGACTTTTGGGGAAGGGGTTGGGGGGGTGGGTGGGGGGGTGGGGGGGTGGGGGGGGGGGCACAGGAATTAACTCCTTGCTGCTAAGTAATTGCCCGCTCTAATAGAAACAAACCAAGTCCGGCCTTCCAGGGCTTATCCCTCCCATTCAGCGGCCCTGTGCCTCTCTCTCCGGCCACCCGCTGCACGCTGGGCCGCTTTAAGAGGCTGTGAGTCGGGGGCGGGGGGGGGGGGGGCATTGTCTCAGACTAGAGCCATTTCTGCACATCAGTGGGGGGAGAGCCCAGTGCCGTGCTATGGGGGGGGGGGGGTGTTTTACACTTCAGGCCGAGGAGGAGGAGGAGGAGGTGGTGGTGGAGGGGGCGGGAGCGTGGGGGGGTGGGGGTGGTGGCTGGGGGGGGGGGTCGTTTCAAGTCCACAAGCCACCCCCGCCCCCCCCCCCCCCCCCCCCCCCCCCCCTCCCTCCTCTTTTTTTGCTTTGTTCCTCAGTGGCTGAGTTCGCACTCTGGGGAGTGTGACTCTCTTTCACGCGGGCAGGTTGGCAGGGTGACAGGGGAACGGCGCAACCCCGACTTACTAATACATTCAGCAGAGAGAGAGAGAGGGCTCACTCACAGGTTTCTGGTGTTGTGAAGGAGGAAACTGGCAGCCATTTTTACACTTTGAAATGGCTCAGTGGAAAAAAAAGAAAAAGAAAAAGAAAAAAAAAGAAAAAAAAATCTATTGGGACAAAAGTGAGTTTTAATTGAAAAATGTGTAAACCCCCACAACACCTGAATGATTTACATGCGAAAAAAACCTCCAACAGCCCCCCCACCCCCCCCCCATTATTTTAGCGTCCTAGTTTATATTAATAAACAATTCCTTACTTCGAACAGAGTTGGAAGACATTGTATCCCCAAGCTTCACCCGGTTTGCCATTACCAAATAATAAAAATTAACTCGCTCTATATAAACGCATAGAGCAGGCTGTTGCATGCAAGCAGAGAGAAGTGAAATGTCCAATTAAACCGCCCAACAATATCCCAACCACAAAGTATATCTCCAAGGTAAAATAAAGGCTTACACACTCCCAAAATATAAATATAAATACATATATATATATATATATAATACATATATAATATATATATATCATCATAAATTACATTTGACAACTCTTATCCATCATAAAGCAGACGTTATCATTTTAAGGATGACAAGAACTGTGCATCCACACTATAATGAATGTATCTTGATTGTGACGTATATCAGCGTGCACATATTAGAACGTATGTACATTTACATTTAGGGCATTTAGCAGACGTTTTTTTATATCCAAAACGGCTTACAATAAGTACATTTGTCCAAAGAAATAGAAACAACGATAAATCGCTGTTGCGGTACAGTAAGGATGTTCAGTACAATGTAGTGCACGTGGAACTGCTCAAATTAAGTTTGCAAAAAAGGAAAGGTGAAAGAGAAGAGCATGATTCGTATGAGACTAGGTTCATAAGCTCACCTGATCCGCCAAACTGACTGCTGGCGAGCGTGATGGGGCGGTTCTTGCCATTGGCCACAGGAGGAGCGAACATCTACGAGAGAGAGAGAGAGAGAGCAACGCTGAGTAACAAAGCACAGCAAGACCCGCTTCACACATCCTATTTTTACTAGTATGCGAGATCACATTCTTTTGTGGTTATTTCTATGTGACGTTAACAAGTCACATGGAAATAACCAGTGATCGCTTGCTCTTATCTTATGATAAAACATTACAGTAATCAAGGTAAATGTGAGATTTGAAATAACACAACAGCCAATTACTATTTCATATTGAATATTCTTCAAAAGTACATATCATTACATTGATCAATAAACATCAGGTTACAATTCCTCACATAATGCCTTTTTTTAAACAGCATATTATTTAAGCCATATATCATTCATAATCTACTTCTAAATTCTTGCATGGTTAACTAAATTTTGGCACAAACTGCAAGGTTTAAGTCTTATTATGTATACCACAAACCAATACACCAAAACAGGAACAATATTACAGACACCAGTGTGAGATTATTAAAAAAATTGTAAAGTCTGTCTTGCTAAACCTAAGACTAATTTAAGCTTATTGTTATCATTTTTTTTTAAACCCTTCAACAAATAAATTTGGAAGTATCCCACTCATGTTGGTTTTGCCCATTTATGTGCCAAGTAATAAAAATGATGATAGTAATAATAATGGTACTAATAATGATAGGCCTCTCAGACTAGCTACCATTTCAAAACTCAAAGAAAAGGCCATTTGTTGGAGCAGTGCTACCTTTCTCACTCATTTATCAATGTCACGTTTAAACTTCACAGCTGCTGATACAAATTGGCAGCTGATCAATCTAAGGACCCACACACACACACACACACACACACACACACACACACACACACACACACACACACACACACACACACACACACACACACACACACACACACACACACACACACACACACACTTCCCTGCTCCAAAGGAACTAAAAACAAGCACCTCCTGCAAACTGTTTTTCCACGGGCCCTGGTTTTGGATGGAGTATTGTAGCGCTAAGTTTAAGTGTGGCCAAAACGACTAGCAGGTTTCCTTCACCAGTATAAAAAGCACTATGGTGACAACAGCCATAGCCTGAACACTAGATTAAAATGTTGACGAGTGTCGGAGTGTCCCCATCCACACACACACACCATCAGGCCATCAGGCTTAGATGAGCAAAGTATTGCATTTACTACTTTTGTACCAACAACACTAAAGTCTCGGAGGCCTCCGACTCTGCTGACAAACAATTCCTTCATTGGGATTCATGGCTTAGAATTAGAGATCGGTTCCACGTATGCAATAATTATCCATAAAGGACTATTTTGTCTTGCCAAGCCATTCAATTTATTCAAAACACACCATTAGAGAGAAAACCCTGACTAGGCTCCTTTGGGCCTGGGAGACGTGGATGTCAATGAGCTCAACAAAGGCTTTAGAAACAAATGAAAACAGAGGTAAATAAAAAGACAGACAGTGAATGCAACCCAGGACTGCTCTGGAGAGGATATCTGGAGAGTACAACGAAGGGCATCTCAGAGATAATCATCCACCATCAAAATGGGTTTAGCAGGGGAGAGTAAGCAAAAGAAAAACATAGAAAGAAAAACAACAAACAAAATAAATTTATCTCCTATGGGTAGATCACATTTACACGCTTTTCAGTATTTTTTTTTTACGAGTTGTTCCGCCTCAATCGTACCGATCCACCCTCCGAAAAAGGACCAAATAAACAAACAAACCAACAACAACAAAAAAAAGGAATGAACAAAAGCAACAGAGAAAACGAGTTCTACCGTCCTGTGTTTTCCACATGCTCTTCTGTTTGTTTATATTCTTATCGACGGGCTAACCGTACTAAATATGGACTGAGATTAGAAGGCCTATATTTGCATTGAGTCAATAATCAAGTTCCATTTCTCTACAATCTTTGCAAACACGCATGCATTTCTCCATAATCTCATGCACTATCCGATGATCAGTGGGAGATCAAGAGTTGGTCTATATTAATGAAATATTGATGATGTGGATTAGGGAGATAGTCAAGTATTGGGAGTTTGATCCTTCTCATACTGAGCTGTATAGATTGTTTGTTCCTTAAAGGCTGACCCAGGATTCTTAATGAGATGAAACCTTTAATAAAAAATAAAGTCTACCTAATGGGTGATGATATCCAAATCCAATGATTCATTCTCAAATAGTTTTAGCGATTGTATACTGCTGAATATACTGAAACATGAATTCCATCTCATCGTGATCGATAGGCACAAAATGATAATGGAATATCATTTTGTTCATATCACCCAGCTTGAGTGGGCACTTTATTGCCAAATGAAAGGGATTTTGTTTGAGCTCTGTATCATCAATTTAACCAATACACCTAAAATACAGATTTTTCTGTCCATAAATGTACTGTGATCAGCCAGCAAGATTAAACCATTATCCATGCTTCATATCATTATACAACAAAATGGATGGCTTTACTCATTGCCAAGCTTGTGTAATTATCTGTTGTTAAAATTGATCAATTAAACTGGCTGAAAATGTGTCCCGTTATTTTAGGTTCTTTGACCGCCAGCCCACCTCCCAACAATGACTAGACCAGTGGCTGTGCCCTCCTCTACCTCTACCCTGAAGCCGGTGATCCTCACCCCCCCCCCAATGCCACCCAGAGCACCCAGGCCACGTTCAGCCCGCTCTCTTACCGCACTGAAATCCAGGAGGTCGTTGAGTTCCTTGTCTGTCCCAACTGCAGCCATTCTGTGCTGCTGCTTCTCGTTCATGCCCTTTAGTCTCTAATAAACCCTACGAGAGAGATTTGCAGATACCGTTTTTTTAATGGAACTAGCGACAAAAATAAATAAATAAAATAAAAACACGTTAATGTGTCTTAAAAGGAAAAAAAAAATGAGTAGCACAATACTGCAGATATCAAGCATCATGAGCATGTCCTAGAACTAAAAAAAACGTTTTGACTGAGATTGGCCATGTAGAAGATCTGTTTTTGTATGCCATTAGTTTATGCCATTACAGAATTATGGCCGTGGTTAAAAGCTACTAGATCCAAGATTTGTTTCCATAATTTACAAATGCTCTTTAAACCATAACATTTTAAACCAGCATTATCAACGCCATGCCTAGACAAATAACATTCATTTTTGAGACCATGCACTATAAAATAATTATGAATCACTGCATTACAAAGTTCGTCTAATACAAGGCCTGAATCAGTATTGCTTGAACAACAGAACTGAAAAATAGACATTTGAGCATTAACATTTATTTTTGCATGTCTACCCAACATGCTGATCCCACTAAAACATAGCCTTTCAAAAAGGTTGTGTGGAAAACAAACTGACAAGAAGAGATTAATACACAGCCTGTAGTCAAAACGCAAGGCAATCACTTAAAAGGTGTCTTAATGTTTGCGTTTCAGGCAAATAACACAACTTAACGTCAGTCATAATCTACTAGACAAAACAAAAAGAAGGCAATACATTCACAATTACATACATAATTGGAACTATTGTTAGCCCAAGGAAATGGGGTGGTGAGAGGCAGAAATGATGGCTGTATGCAAACACTTTATTCCTAAATTACCATATGTCAACTCTGACGGAATCTTGTCAAATGACACAGGAAGCGTGAACACTGGATTTACCCTGTGTTTTGCATTCCAAACGAGAGCCTGGGGCCGCTCTGTGATGCTGAGCAGTGTGGCTCTGCCTGCCTCACACTGCATGGAAGTGAACGGAGGAATAAAGGCACTCGGACGCCAACAGGTGGTGTGCTTTTACAGTCTCTCTCTGTGTGCTAGCGTTACCACAAATGCTCGTTGGTAAAAAAAAAAAAAAAAAAAAAAAAAAAATGTTTACGTAAATAAATAAAACCCTCTCAATTTTGGAGTTTAGCGGTAATGGTGTGTTTGTGACCCTTTTTTTTTTTATTAAATATAATTCTCCAAAAACGAAGCACATGAAAAAACATGGCCCTTCGTGCAGTCAGTCTAGCTTTGGCATGGAGCTCTGTGAATTTATCTAACCTTGAGACAGGGCATGAAGTGGGCAAACAAAACGTATAGCCCTAAGTGTATAAATAGTACACTTGCATTTCCACACGTAAGGGTAACGTAGACGATAGAGGAAAACAAATTTAGGCCAAAGCCTCAATCTCAAAAAAATCGGGACGGATCTATTAGTTGAAATATCATGTTTCTAATTTGTGTGAATGGACAAACGTCATGTGTGGACGTTTAGAGGGACATGGAAGAAGGTAGCCCTTGTCACTCAATTAAAACATAAAGGGCAATGCACCTTCCACAAAGAAGGCTGTGCCTCCAATAAGACACACAGAAGTGACTTTATTATCTCATCTTGGGAATTTGGGGCAAATCTTATCACTGGCCTAATAGGTAAATTTGCTGCCAAATGAAGTTTTTATATTGAAAAGGGAATGGAGCATGGTTTTGTCTGATAGTTCTCTGCCCAGTAAAATAAGATAAATAAAATAAAATACAAATAAGCGGGGACAATGAATGGACAGTGTGTTAATAAGTGTCTCTGAGGTGTTATTACAGTTGTAACAATGGCAGCAGGCTGTCCATGCCCGCCTCAGCAGTACATGGGCTAATCAACAGTTGCTAAAAGAAAAAAAATCGACCTAGCACAAAGACATTGATGTAAAACCACCGAAGCCCCGTTTCTAAACGTGTCCGTCCATCACTGACCACATGTTTAGCAGTCCATTAAAGCGTAAATATTGGGACGTGAGAAGTGGATTATTCCAGCTTGACGTCCAGATAGTGACGATTACTGTGTGTATGTGTCACGGTGACACTATCAAACGATGCCCACATCACTTTAAACAAATGTGTAAAACCCAGAGGTGTGGCATGGTATAAGTGCAGGTTTTTAAACGATGCTGCATGTCGTGGGGCTGTCTCTGCTCGGGGTCTAAGTTGTGCATTAAAGAGAGTTCAGTGGAGATGGTGGGGGTGGGGGGATGAGGAATTTCCTGCCAAATGTGCAATAAAATAAAAGTCTAGCCAGTGACCAGACACTTCCATAGAGGACTGTTTTAAAAGGCCATGTTCCGCGTTAAAGAACCCGTTTGTTTGCAGTCCCATCTTAACACAAGTACATATTTTAAAGTTTTTTTTAATGGAAAAAAAATGACAGACTACTCTTTAATCTAACAACGTTGGGCTTGTTTCTGTACATTGTGTAGCAGGCTAGGCTAGTGCGGGAGACGCACGGGCAGCAGCGGAGCGGGGCTCGCTGTGGACCGGGGTTAGAGGAGTCTTTAGCAGGACAAAGGAGTGCTTTGCCCCGGGTCCGTGATCGATGGAGACCAGCGCACACTGGGGCTCCTCGAACCAGACACTAACTCACATCCCCCGCTTTAAAACACACATTCCCAAAAGTTTTTCCTCGCAGGTCGTCAAAATAAATGGCAACGAAACACTTCACAAAAAAAATCAATGGCTAACTTCACACGTAAACAGGTTGCAAAATGATTTCTTTTACCTTTTTCTCTTTAGATGTGTGATATCCAACAGAAAAAGAAAAGCAGACTCGCAGGGGGAAAAAACATAAAACTTCAAGAGAATTTCGACCTCAGTGCATGAAACACCTCGGATCACAGTAGTGTCTTCGTGATGCCCCCGTCCGCCCGCTTCTCGTCCCGCCGCCACGTGTTGGACACAACGGAACAAGTCTGTGTGCAAACAAATCTATTATATTTACTAATCTCTAAGCGTCTTCCTTTTTGTTGTTACAATTGAGATGATTTCATTCTTCTCGCAGACATCTTCACCACCTCCGTCCACATTGTCAGACGCAACCACGTATCCCTCCGCACCGGAGCGAGGGCCTCGAAGCCAGCGGTGTCCAATTTCAAATGCCGTTCACTAGACAAGCTATAACGTACGGAAAAATGTGTATTCGGGTATTTCCAGGAGAAAAATAGATATAATATTCCTACGTTTAAGATTGGAATTCTTAACTCGCACGGCACACCTCAAAATAGAAACGAGCTTGGGCACTAAGTCAACCAGCGGAAGGTTATAGCAAGAAAGTTAGCCGTAGCCTGGTGAGATGGAACGATATATGCAAAGGATTTAAGCCAATGAAAAAACGAGAACACCTAACTGACAACTCAGCCAGCAAATAGCCGCAAAGGCATCTTTGACCCGCCCCTAGCTTGACGCTCACTTTCCCTGTGTGCTTGGGAGGGGGGCTGCGAGGGGCTTCAATGTGCCCGCTGACATCATTTTAATTATTTGGTTTGTGTGACTTCCTGTAACGTTTTTTTAAACGTACGTAGGATCGCTTAAAATGTGAGTTATTGGCAAAGAAACCGCATTCAAATGAAACTCTAAATGGGATGGCGATTTGTATTTCTGAAATATAACCGCATTCGACATTGGAGTTGGATTGTCTTTCCTTGGAAATGCTTCTAGCCCTACTTACATGACCCTGTAAAACCCTCTATTTGGTTGTATTACGGATAATTAGAGCATATGACTGCTGTAAGTAATGGACAAGTCTGAAACAATTGACTCATTGTAAATAGACAGTACACAATACTACGTTTAATCTTGTTTTATTGCTCTTTTTTTTGCAGTCCCAATTTCAACATTGAAGAACTAAGGTCGCATCTAAAAGAGTTTTGCAAATTAGAAGTAAAGGCCATCACATGTCAATTGGGCAGTAACAAATCACGCAAAAACGGAAGAAAATCTCACTTTATCGTTAGAAAATGCACGCTGTTTTCAACAGTTGTAGCGTTCAAAATATGTTTATGTCTGTGAAACTACAAACCAACGCAGCCTTGGTAACTGTTCTTGCTCCAGAAGTGAGTGTATGGGGAGGGAAACCAAAGACTATAGGATCACAGAGTAGAGGATCATAACATAGGCAGTGTGGGGGGAGGGGAGATGAGGAGGTGATAGAGTGAGGGAGAGAGAGAAAATAGTTGGAAGACACCGGAAATGCTGGATCATCATCCAAAATATGTCTTTAATACTTACCGGCTGTGTTGATAAAGCTTTCCAGATAGAAAGATAAGCTTTACATTTCAAGTGTGTGGCGATGCAATACACGGTTGAATAAAAATACCAATAGAAAGTGATTCATGTTCTTGTTTGCAACGTCCAAATTATATCTATGATGTGGTTCACATTAAAATAATAAGAACATATTTGTATAATAATATATTTATATCATAATTATTAACTAATCCACTAACTAATTATTATCTAACCTATACAATTTAAGCATTTTAATGATCCTACTCCATGTTGTATGAGGTCCAACAGCCTTCTAAAACAGCCGTGCTATAACAATATCTCAAATCAATGAAATACACAATATTTGAACAACAACCACTATAATGTAGACGTCACGGCGACGTCTACCACAGAACGTGAGACACCGTTCGACCCCTTGTGTAGAGTCAGAACCATGGCGCTGAATTAAAGTGATCTTATCACAGTAAGAACACGAAAAGGGATGCTAAGGCGATGTCAACATAACTATTTTTCAAATTAACACATCACACCATGCTCTAATGCGCCAATCTGTCCATTTGCACTGGGGCCACCAGCGGTGGGGGGATTAGCTGTCGATAGGACATATAGGTAAATAATCTGATGGCGGTCCCCCGGGCAA
>NC_140279.1:604267-620767 GCF_964030765.1 Micromesistius poutassou
CCTCCCCCCTTTTCTTTGCAGATTAGAATTCATTAGCAATCAAAGAGCCTCCAGAGAGCTCCAGCTCTTAATTACCTTCTCATTTGCATTTTTGCATATTAATGACTGCAGGGCTTTGGTTGGGCTTTTTGCCGCAGTGGTTTAAAGACACCTCAGTCCTCTGTCCTCCTGGGAGGAGAGGAGATGGCCGGAGGCGAGGCTCGGAGCCTTCTCTCCCCCCCCCCCCCCCTGCGCCCCACCCTGGTGGGAGTTGGCCAGGAGAGGGTGGTGGGGGGGTGTTGGGGGGGGGACCCAGAGGGGGTTCACACTGGGGGTGAAAGGTCAATGTCCCTGATCAACATAAGAAAGAGCACTTGTCTTCCGCGTTGGGCTAATTATTGTCATATTGAGCGGCTTAACCACCTGATCAGAACGCGGCGCCCCCCCCCCCCCCCCCACCCTCCCGGCCCCCAGAACCGGCGCTGGGGGTCCGCCACTCCGAGAGGACTGGCGGGGGTCCATGGACGGACGCAGCTAGTGGGGGGGGGGGGGGGGACTCGAGTCCTAGGGTGTGGAGGCAGGGCCACTTCCCCCCCACGGGAGGAAATGAGGTGTGTGAGGTGAGACGACGTCATCACTGTGTGTGTGTGTGTGTGTGTGTGTGTGTGTGTGTGTGTGTGTGTGTGTGGGATGTTTACATCGGATGCTTAATGTGCATTGTTGAGCCTGCGAGGGGCTCATCTACAGCCTAATGATATCTACATGCAGCGCACATTCACGCACACACCCCCTCCATAAAAGTATGGTGTCAAAACACACACACACACACACACACACACACACACACACACTCAGAAGCAGATAGGCACAGACACATGGACAGGTGTAAGGATGTGTGTGTGAAATGACACCAACCCACACACATATATACACACACACACACACACACACACACACACACACACACACACACACACACACACACAAACAGGCACAGAACACACCTACTCCATAAAATGATAGCATCTACATTCACACACACACACACACACACACACACACACACACACACACACACAAGAAGAAAGGGACCGACACATGGGAATGTGCACGCAAAACGACACCAAGTGTCCAATACACATACATTAGGCACACACACACACACACACACACACACACACACACACACACACACACACACACACACACACACACACACACACACACACACACACACACACACACACACACACACAAAGGAAGACACACAGCAGCAGCAGCAGTTGCCGCCAGAGACAGCAGACAACAGCTCCCAGGCATCTCCCGTCCCCTAACGCTCTTCTTATCCACCGTGTTTTGACTGCAGCTACGAGGCCTGAACACGGAAAATAACACCGCGGCCCAGTGTGTCGCAAAAACCCTGCACACACACGAGTTAATGACCTGGAGCCGCGGGACATCTGGCCAACAGGTTCGACAGAGACGTCTTTAAATATAGAATGAGAGAACAAAACCCAGTGATGGTACACTGTGGCGGGAGGAATGAAAACGCGATAAACGCCCGGACCCACGCGTGGAGGTGGCGTTTTTTGGAGGGAAATATGGCCATCAGATATATCCGTGAGGGAGAGCCAACATCCATAGATGTGTAAACAAACTAGTGTTTGTGCTACAGTTGTTGGTTTTAACAGCGTTTCGCAGGGTGGTTAAACACAAGCGTGTGTGTGTATGTGTGTCATTGCAAACAACGACAATGTGATGTTGGTTTTGATAGAGGGCATAATTATACAGATAGAAACGGGACACGGCTTAATGCATGCACATAACATCAAGATATACACGGCTTCCGATGCATCCCTCAAAAATGTGCTGCTTATGCGCCGGGCTTAGGTCGACTTAACTGCTATTAGTGGAGCATTATAAGTTGTGTGTGTGTGTGTGTGTGTGTGTGTGTGTGTGTGTGTGTGTGTGTGTGTGTGTGTGTGTGTGTGTGTGTGTGTGTGTGTGTGTGTGTGTGTGTGTGTGTGTGTGTGTGTGCGCGCGCGCGCGCGCGCACCCGGGTAGGCAGGGCCTGGGGACTGGAGCAATATGTGGGCTGTTGGGGTGGGGTTAATGAGCTGTTCAGTGACCTCTGTCACCCTGCATGACGGCCTGAGGGAGGCGCACTCCGAGACAAACAGGAAGAAAGCGACAATCGAGCCCGCAGTAAGTAGGCTGGAGGGGGGGGGGGGTAATCAACGGTTTAAAAACAGAACGATCACAATCGAAAGCTTTGTCAGGAGTAAGAATAAGATCAAGTCGCAAAATGTGCCCTCCTACACGTTTGTTTATCTATATGGCAATTACGCTTTTTTTTTTCACGATAAGGAATGCATATGGTGTTAAATGATTGTATCTTTACGCCGGAAAGTTGAATGTTACGCACCACTGCATCTGTATAATTGTATAATAACTGGCAGGATAAGAGAGCACAAATGCGTCTGTGTATTGCGTGCATGTGGGAAAGAGAGCGTAAAAGATCCGGGGGGGGGGGGGGGGAAGAAAAGGGAAGAGTGAGCAATGGTGTGTTGCAATCGCACGAGGCAGAGATGACTTCTTAATTCAATGGCTGATGAGGGATTTTACTGCCATCTTGTGGTTGTTTTCAGAAACCGCATAGTATAGGCAGAGTGTGTGTGTGTGTGTGTGTGTGTGTGTGTGTGTGTGTGTGTGTGTGTGTGTGTGTGTGTGTGTGTGTGTGTGTGTGTAAACATTGACAAACATACAACCTGCAACTGTTGTTTTTTTAATAGAAAGATCTCGTATTCTTTAAACCATACAACCAGATGCCAGACATTTTTGGATATATTAAAAAAAGAAAAACGGAACGAACAATTTTAACAAATAAAAAAGGAATTATATGGTTTAGATTGTGTGGATTTAGTGGTCTCATATACAATACAATTTCTTTTTGTCGCCAAAAAGTGCAAATTCACATATAACCCTCACCCATTTGCAGCTCCCAACAGATAAGACTTGACAGACTGCTATGCTAAGAAAAAACATTTGTGAATAAAATTCAATGGCCAGGCCTGAGAAACAGGGCATGTAGAGCCACCCCAAACTTACACCAGAGAAGTTTCAAACGGCTATTAAAGATCTTATTTTTTCATCAATAACATTTACAAATCAATCTATTATAAATAGTCACCATATCGCTTCCCCTCCAACTTAAACCATTTATTGAACTATGAATTTGTCTTTACGTATATTAAGATGGATATATTCTCTTGACTCTATTGCGATAATCCTAATTTGACATCGATACCAAGCCCCCCCCACCCCACCCCACCCCACCCAAAAATAAAAATAATAAATCCATAAGTGCTTGGCCCTTTGATATCTATGTCCCTATACATCTTACCGGCGTGGATACCAGATCCCACCTTTTTACTTGAAGCAAAGACAGAGTTATGGCAGAGTCCGACTCTGCAGCAGGAGAGACAACGCATGTTTTACAACCAGCCCTCTCAGCCTTCTCAGAAAGCTTTCAACTCTTATATAGGATTTCATTATTATTTTTTTTTACAAGAAAGACTCTCCCAAAAGACAAATATGACAGGACTCTCCCAATCAGGTCGGAGATAATAAGCGGGAAGGAGGGGGGGGGTATACTGGACTGAGTAAGCGTCCAATAGGATGCTTATTGACAGCGAGGGATAAAGTCAAACTGAGGTGTTGCCAGCACTGAATACTCTCAATGCAGATACCACATTTTCGATGCTTTACCGTATTTGTACGTGGACTTTATTTTTCGTTGCACGGTATATTGTGTTTTTGTTTGCCTCTTTAAATATATTTTTTTCTCAACCAAAAATATAAATCAACGGACAAAACGAAACATAAGTGAGAATAACAACCGTACAAACAGTACACACACACACACGATTCTCGATGGCCCGTCGCAAAGTGCTTTGTTACAATCGCAGAAGCGAGGAAAGAACTCAAAGGAACAGGCAGTAAAGGTAGCCAGACCTGGGGGGGGTGTTGTTGTGGGGGAGGTCCTGTCTGTCAACCTGCCTGTCTGTCTGTCTGTCGCTCCATCTGATGAAGCGGCAGACAGGCTTCAAATAGCCATTAGATAGCCGACTGTTTCACTCGTCTGAAGAAGGCGTGTTGCACCTGCCGAGAGTCCGTAGATGGTGGGGGGGGGGGGGGGGTGGGGGGGGTCACTGGACATGAATTCATGGAATGTTTCCTCATCGGGGTCCGAGACGGTTCCTCTCCCCCCCCCCCCCTCCCACAGCACACCCCCTGGCCTCTGTCTCCCTGCTGATGGGCAAAGATGTCTGAGTAATGATGTCATCCTCACGCTCCAGAGAGAGAGAGAGAGAAGAAGAAGAAGAAGAAGAGGAAAGCCGTCCACGCTTTTTGCTTTTCTTCCGAGCCTTTCTGTCTTTCAAAAACACACTTCACAATTTTTGTTCTCCTGAATCTTCATTCCCCGAATCCCTGGATCCTGATCCGGAGCGAACAGCTTGGTCAAAGTCAAGAAGGGAGAGGGAATCGTTACCGCTTTGTACGTTAAGAGGAATCTTTTTTTTTTGTTTTTGTTTCGTTATGACCACAGGAAATAAAAAAAGACAGGAAATAGCTTGAAGGGTCATCGGACACACGTTACATGTTTTAGCAGACACTGAAACGCAATGCATAGCAGTGTATTTTCCACCTGAGAAGTATTTACAAAGACATAAAAAAGAAAAAAAACTCCCATGTTGTAATTCCCCCATCTGGGAGACCTGTAATGGCCTTCTCTTGTGTCTTAATGTCAATCAGACTGGTGGTCATCACATTAAACCTACCAGCCCTTTTGTATACAAGCTGAGATAATCAAAACCAAACAGGAAAGTAAAACATCCAGCCTAGCCTCCCCTTCCCCAAACCTTTGTACCCTAATGAGAAAGACTCACTCGCACACACACACACACACCAACTCCCTCCCCCCCCCACACACACACACAGCTCGTGTGCTCCAGGACTGTGTGTGTGTGTGTGTGTGTGTGTGTGTGTGTGTGTGTGTGTGTGTGTGTGTGTGTGTGTGTGTGTGTGTGTGTGTGTGTGTGTGTGTGTGTGTGTGCCAGAAGCATGCTGCGCTTGGTTCTGCACTGCATATGCCACACTCTGCTTGCCATGAAAAGAGGCTGGTGGAAAATACTAAAACAATAAAATAAAAAATACAAAACCAAACAAAATCAGGTGTGCGACAACATGACAAAGAGCAAAGCAACAAAAACACACAGACACTCTTTCTGCTACCATCATGACTACTGTCACGTCTTCACCGAGTACCGCCTTCTGCTGTCAACATGAAAACAGTTTGTGTTGCACTTGTCTCTGATTGAGGAAGAGATTCCCCCCCCCAGTTCTTGTTAAGGGACCAGCGATGGTTCGTAAAGATAACCCTTCTCCGTTAGGTCTTCTGCCCTGGGGCCAAGGGCCCGTTTGGAAACCAGAGGTGGAGCGAGGGGGCCCAGAGAAACGTTGCCCACGCGCTACACAACACAGACTCACAATCGCCGCTGAACCCAACACTAATTCGTCTCAATCACCGTTTTCTTGACAACTCACTATTTTCTTAAAAAGCAACAAAAAAACAACAACAGTAGAACAGAGTAATAAAGCAATGTTGTACATCATGCAAATCCACTCGAGCAAATTGATCCAATTTCTTTTTTTAGTCCTGATTAATGACAGACAACCAAAAAAAACAAACAAACAAGGTGAAATTTAGAGTGCTTTTGTTTTAGTCTTTGACCACTTAAGGCACACGTCTGTCCCATCGCGGTGAACGTCCTCTTGGTGGGACAGGGGGGGGGCTCCGTCCGAGCCCCCCCGTCCCCGCGTACAAATGCATCTGGACCCACGGACGAGAACCAAAGTGAAGGTGAGCTCAGAAGACAGACGGACAAAGGCCACAGGAGCCCAGAGAGCCCCCCCGAATCGACACATCCCACAAGGTGCACGTCCAACAAGGTGCACATTCAACAAGGTGCACATGTGTCATCATCTGGACTCGTGGTCTATGAATGTAGAAATTACATGAATTGGATTTAAATGATTACCAGCTTCAACATCATCATCATCATCAGTACCCATATTTTAATTCCGACCTTTTCAATATTGGAAATAGCAGATATTGAGGATTGAAATACCAAATTTATTTAAGCTGTCTTGTAGCTTTAAGCGATCATTTTGATCAGAACTGCCTTTGTGTTTGCAATGCTATTGGTGGAAAGATAAACGGTGAGATAGACGTACTGCAGCTGATTCTGATGTCGATGGGTGGAGGGGGGGGGGGGGGAGTCCTAGATTTGCTAGCTTGATGACATTGCAGGGTCACCACCAAAATCTTTGATATAGCCTTCCGATATTGAAATATTACATATTTCACTGATCCCACAAAATATCGGTCGCTCTAAACGTTGCGATGACCTTCAGCACAGGTCATCCAGGCTTTGGTATATGGCATCGATGGACGTCTCACTCTTCGGTACCTGGTATAACATATCTGCCCACCGGGCCGGAAGGGGCTCTCCGTGCAAACCATGAGTGACAGGCCCCCTGCTGGGGGCTCCCAGGTTGACACAACCCCGGCCTCGCTCAGGTCCAAACCCACACACACAGGACAAGGACATTATCATTAGTGCAAACTCTCGCTGTTCTCAGCTAAAGCACCACTTCCAGTGCTATCAGGCTTATAATCCATAACCCCTACCCTAATACCCATCCCCACCCGACAAATCCCCCGGAACCCTGAACCACCGTCATACGAGGAAAAGTATCACGATTCAGCATACATCCGCACAACACACACACACACACACACACACACACACACACACACACACACACACACACACACACACACACACACACACACACACACACACACACACACACACACACACACACAACTCGTTAGGGGTTTGAAGGAAATGCAGCGCAATACAATATTTTAAAGAGAACTAAGACATGAAGCAGAAAAGAATGTAAAGCTACAGCCTCTATTAGAGACAGTAAGGAGGGGTTGGAGGACAGTAAGGAGGTTTTGGGGGGGGGGGGTCGTTGTGCAGAACGGTCAGTGAGCCCCGGTCTGGGTGAACGCGCACCACTTCTCTATCCCCGCCAAGCCCAGTACATCTTTGGCTAGTGGACGTACAAACGGACACACGGGAGACGAGGCGAGTGGTCCTCAGCTGTCACTGGGTGGAAGGGGTTGCACTGGAAAACAATTCCTATCCAATTAGTATTTGACCATCCACAACCAAACAACCCCGCTTTGCCGACGGGGTTTTAAGCTGAAGACCTGTATCTGCATGACATTCACTCGTGAACCCTCATGAAGATACAACAATAACGGCTTCAAAGGCCGAGCGCAGAGCCAATTTAGAGCTCAGATCACCGAGTAACCAAACCAACATTTATTCTGCGTGTTTTCCGCGGAAAGCGCTCTTTGATGCTGTGGTATTGGATGGCAATTCATCACAATGCTCTTGTTCTGCTAAAATATGTTTGGTTCAGCGCGGGGCTGGCGAACAGATGGGGCAGACACAAAGTTTGTTTATCCAGGCTTGTCCTGAGACCCTCCAGCTAGCCAGCCAGTGACGTGCGCATGTGCCCGTGCACACGCATGCAGAAAACAAAAGTGCATGCCTCTGCACACGCATGCAAACACGGAGCACACTGACCGCAACGCGCGCACACACTCCTCACTCCCTTACGTCTCACTCATTGAAGTGCATTTGTTTACAGGGGTTAGATGTATATATCTATATCTATACATCTATATTTAGATATAGATATATAGATAAACACATATCTATATATATACAGTATATATATATAGATATGTTTTTTCTTTTTAAATACATATTTGTTTCTAAGCCCATGACATGTCTTTGTGAGATCTCATCTCATACACATTTGTGTCTAGATTTCTGTTCTTTTTTATTTTTTGGCAACTTGTCGTCAAACCCCGAACGAAACCGAGGAAGAGGCGCCGGGCCCCGTCCCACCGTCCCCCTGGGGCCGGTGGGACGGGGCCCGGCTCGCCTCTCACCCACGGCCCGTGTCAGCGAAGTACCCGTTTGGTCGACCAAAAAAAGTGCCATTAACTCAGTAACAAAGTGCAATCACAAGCCGCCTCTCTCTCCGATATAAAGGTGCAAAAGGAGGCAATACGCGCGAATCAAGCGGTTCTGCCAAGAGCTGGGGGGGAGAGGGGGGGATCTCAAGGGGTCACATGTTCTCCTACTTACCCACATAGCAACGACGTATTGTAAAACTAAGCGCAAACCGGATGCACCAAGCCAGAGCAGAACACACGCAGCACTGACCGCGCTACGGTCCGACTTTCTGGTGGAATCTGCGTGTGTGTGTGTGTGTGTGTGTGTGCGCGCAATGGGCTAGCAGTTCAGGGTGCATGTTTGAACAGGCTGCGGCTGACTCACAACAAAGTGATGATGTGGCCAGAGGGACCGTGGCGACCACGGAGGCGCGCACACACAACTACACAGTCACACGCACGCATGAGCGCACGCACACGCACACACACACAGATCCTACCTAGGTTACACCAGGCTTTGCTTTAATATAATAATACCCGCTCCCATGCTGGTCGGGCGGCATTAGAGGACTACAGAGAGAGGGGGGAGAGAGAGAGAGGGAGAGAGAGGGAGAGAGCAAGAGCGAGAGAGGTCTGATTTGATCCCTCCCTGCTTGAAAACGTGGCTGTGCTGGGGGAGATTATTTTTTTGGAATGCAACAGACATTGTGAGATCTCTTCTCCCCCCAACCCCCCTACTCCCTCACCCAGACCCTGACCGCCCCCCCCCCTCCCCTCTTCACCACCACCACCACCACCCCCGGCCCCACCTCCCCAAACCACCAGCCCACTGCAGCTGCTCCTCCACGCCTACCGACTTGGACAGGTATTTATTGCTTTCCTCACGCTGCAGGTTACCTCATGGTAGCGCGGTCTCCTGGGCCCCGAGAGCGGAACATAGCGCAGTACGGCTGCACCCAGCCCTCCCTGAGTCCTCCTCTCTCCTACCGCCAGCCTCGCCCTGACCCACCCCCCCCCCCCCCACCCCCAACCCCCCCAGGACAACCTCTCTGGGGAACATACCAGCAGCCCAGGTCGCCGCTGTCGCTGTGCAAACATAGAAAAGGTGCTCATCTCATATCCCACTCCTCTATCTCTGGCGCTCTCTCCTCAGGCTCCCTGACATGGCCTTAACCCGGCCGCGGGGGTAAATGCTGTGCCCGGGCGCCGGGTTCAATGCTACCCGCGTTCCCCCGTCGCACAAGGACAGACTTCCAAGAACTACTGCACAACATGAAGCACATTCACTCACGCTGGTCTCCTCCCTCTTTGAGGGGGAAGGGGGTGTGTGTGTGGGGGAGGGGGTGGAGGGCTATATTATGTCAAATGTTCTTTTGTCGTTGGACCAATGGGGGGTCTCGATTAAGTGTTTTTTGTTTGTTCTCGTTGGTGTAGCCGGTATTTTAAGTTTTTTTTTTTTTTTTTATCATTCACCCACGACACATCGCCCGGTGAAGTGACACGTACAAACAGTATACCTCCGCATTAAGAAGGGACCCGATGTCATCCTAACTACCTGCTGTATGTCGACGCGCGCGCACACGCGCACACACACACACACACACACACACACACACACACACACACACACACACACACACACACACACACACACACACACACACACACACACACACGTATACAATTATAAAGTGTCAAGTACCCAAAGCAAAATCGATTAAAAATGGAACCAACATTGACAGAGAAAAAAAAAAAAAAAAAATTAAGACAAATCATACAGGACACGAGAAATGCTAAAGTCGCAGGGTTGGGAGGTGCAAGACAGGCAACAAAGTCAGGCTAAGAGACGCGTGGAGGCGAGGGCAGTGCTTCAGAAACAGAAGCCCTCCTCCACTCCCCTTCCCTGCAGCCAAGAGTCTCCACAAACGTGGATTCGACTCGACAACATTTCATCTTTTCTCTTATCTTAAAGACATTAGAATCATAAAATACATTGTTTATCTTTTCTTTTTTTCGTGAGAGAGAGAGAGAGAGAGAGAGAGAGTTAAGAAACACTTCAATCAAACCCATGTCGGATCCTTTCTGGAGCATCAAAAGAAGAGGACTTGCATATACCACACCGAGTGGCAATGTTGTTTCTATGGTAACTGTACATTTTCAGATGTCTGCAAAAGAATAGAAAAAAAAAACAAAAACATGTTGTTTCATTCAAAAGGATTTATCCTCGGTTAACCCAAACAGGAGCCTGCCGTTGGACAGACAGCCTGTTACGAAATGAAAATCTCCCATCCACTGCATAGTTGCTCATAGTTGATGTGAATCCACGTGACATTCTACCACTAAGAGCGTGTATGCCAATGTACAAAATCCCTAAGATCATAAGGAAATAAAGTGACCCAGAAAGTGGACATCGTGGGCGCCTGATTTGAAGTGTTCTTTGCTCTTTGACAATTAAAACCGACGCAAGTGCTGTCTCTGTTTCCAAAAAGCAAAGAGGGACAATGAAACGTTTAAGATTAGATTTTTGTGACACCCTGATTTGGTTTAAAGAGGAAAAAGTTAGTCGTTGTCGTTAAAGTTTGCCTCAAAATGTTATCTTTTTCTCCTCTCTGTCCGGACGCCTGTCTCACAGGCGTCCGCAGAGGGAGCATGGCGTCCAGCGTGGGGGGGGGTCTCGTGGGCCCCCCCCCGAGGACCCCCCCCTAGGGCCCCATCATCTCCACCGGCCTCTCCTGTGACTCAGGACTGTGCGTGAGGAAGTCGGGGCCGCCCTCCTCCGCCGTTAAGGTGGGGTCTGAGCGCCGCCGGCCCCTGGCTCCGTGGGGGCCCGAGTGGGCCAGGGGCCCGGCGGCGGCGGCGGGGCCCAGCGCGCCCGGGTGGTCCAGGGGGGCCTCCAGCAGGGCCGGCGGCTCCCTCACCCGGGGCTTGCGGCCGCGGCGCGAGGGGACGCCGTTGCAGCCGTCCTTCTTGAGGTGGCGGTGCAGGTGGTCCGAGCGCACGAACGTCTTGAAGCAGCTGGAGCACTGGTAGGGCCGCAGGCCGGTGTGCACGCGCATGTGGTTCTTCAGGTCGTAGTTGTGGGCGAAGGCGGCGCCGCACTGCGTGCACAGGTATGGCTTCTCCCCCGTGTGCTTCCGCATGTGCACCTTGAGCTTGTCTTGTCTGCGGAGGAGAGGAAAAAACGACCAGGGAATGAAGCGACCGTACCGCTGCAAAACAAACTCCCAGCCCGCAGCGCCCCGGGGGCGGGGGCGGGGGCGGGGGGGTGGGGGGGGGGGTGAGCTAACACACATTTCAAAAAGAGGAAGACGTGTTTAAGCGCTCGTATTACCGTACCGGAGGTTCCCGCTGCATACAAAACCCGCTCTCTGCCGTATATTATTCCTTTTAATGTACGTATGGGTCAACGGTATTTCGCCTTTTAACGCTTGATGTCAGCTATTAAAGCGTCTCCGCCGCCCCGCTGCCGTTGCGGGTCGCGTTCGCCGCGACGCTGGGGGCCGTAAACCTGAAGTTTTTATCTGAACCGTCTCTCATAACTCCTCTCTGAGCCGCGGCCCCCCCTGCCCCCCTGCCGGCGTTTATTTACAGTTCCCGTTCTTTTTCATTCCTTCCACACCCCATCAGCCAGGATAATTATCATCCAAGAGAAAAAAATAAAGTGGCTGATAAACACCCCCCGATTTAAAAAAGAAATGTTTATCATTGATATTCATTTTCGTATATATATATATATATATATATATCCAACTAAAAAGATAAAGAATAACTCATACTTTATCCATCGTGAAGAACCGTGTCTGCATAACCTTACGTCAATCATAAACTATCTTCGGAACAAAGGAAGTTGTATACATAAAACTGAAATATATTGTTAGCAATATCTTGTCAAGGTTAATGTTTACTGGATAACTGTTAAAAAAAAAACTACTCTGACTCTTTCAGTATCTTCTACAAAACAAATACATGCTGGACACTAGACTACAATGCTGGCATGATTAATACACATAAACATCTCGCCTCCACACACACCAAGGCTAACACAATAGCGGATAACCCAACGTGGTTAGACGTCATTCCTGGACGTCTAGGTCTGAGACTAGATTGTCCACCCATCTCTTCTTTATCAGAACGCTGCCCTCGGGTCCACGTCTGCCTTTCTTTACCCCGCTACCATCTTAGCTCTTCGCTAACATCGTAGCTCTTAGCTAGCTGTGATTCCCCACCAGCTGGGGCACAGGGCAGCTACACAGACTAGCGTAGCCCGCTAACGCATGCTTGCTGTTAGCAGAGCTTTGCGCTGGGCTTTAGGTAAACACACACACACACACACACACACACACACACACACACACACACACACACACACACACACACACACACACACACACACACACACACACACACACACACACACACACACACACACACAAATAGGTTCCCTTCTTGAATTTGTACGGAGAACCTCCATGAATTGAGGAAGGACAGACTCGTGGAAGTCCTATTGTCCGGTGGAAGAGCCACACATGGCAGGCCCCACGGGTCAGAGCCCGGGGACAAAGTTCCACAGGGACAGGGGTGAATTATTTAACTGACAGGAGTGATTTATTACAGAGCGAGAGACACTCTTAACCCTGATCAAACAGGATTAAGATTACAATACCCCTCCTCCTACCGCTAACCTCATTTAACCGGAATGCAAATTTAGCTCAGTCTTCCCTGCTCGCCCTGCTAATGCAAAGGGTCCCAGTGTTCCTACCCTCCTGCATCTTGTTTCCAAAGCCAGCCCACTGATTAATTCATTAAGGGAATGGCTTCGAGGAAGCACTCACAAATACAGGGAAGCCATGTGCAGTCCAGACTCTCTCGCTTTGTACTGGCTGCATTTCAGTTGGGCTTTGTGTGTGTGTGTGTGTGTGTGTGTGTGTGCGTGTGTGTTCATGTGTGATCGTTTGAATGTGTGAGTGTGTTTGTGTGTGTGTTTGTTTGTTTGTATGTGTGAGTTTGTGTGTGTGTGTGTGTGTGTGTGTTTGTGTGTATGTTCGTGTGTGCGTGCGTGCAGTTATGTTATGGGCCGGTTCGCTGGGGGCAACGATCAACATAGCCAAAGTTCACAAGTTCAGATGAGATAGGAGAGCACAGCGTGCCAAGAATCCCCCTCTATATCAGAATCTAACACTTTACAGCGGCCCTAGGCTAGATAACACTGCCCTGGTACAACCTCTTTATAGGGTCCCTCGGATTGAAATGTCAGGACTTTGCTGTGGACCCTTCGCCGATAAAACTACTTTTATGACCGCGTGAGCCCGCGGGCGAGCGGTGGAATGTACAATGCGCCTTTTTAGAGAACATTATGCTGATGAAAAGTAATAACGCTGCTGAATAAACAGAACGTTATGTAAGGAGGTGTTGAGTCCGAACAGGTGCGTCACACGGCACACAGCACGAGAGAGCAGCGCCGGTTAAAAACACACACGCGCAGGAGAACAAAACGACTTAAAAATAGGACAATAAAAAAAAAAATGAAGATAATTCGTGACAATCACAAGATGGACGCCCCGTGTAGGAGCTCAGAAAAAAAAAAAATCGATGCTACTGCTAACGGCGATGCTAGCACGCGACCCCTAGCCGGAGCTAACGCGCCGGTGTGCGAGTGCGTGTCCGTTGTGTGTCACTCCCACGCCTCTTATGCACTTATTGTGTGTCGTCGTACGTCCTGGCACAAAAACAAAACAGTACTTAGCATTGTGTAGCATCTTATCCTAAGCTATCTCTGTTGTGTACGGGGAACGGGTTAACCCTAACATTTATTAGTGCTCGGCACTTGGTTCTATGAACATCTTTACTGTACCGACTAGAGATATATTGTTTCTCTTTCTTCTGACAAATGTAATAATTGTAAGTCGCGTTGGATAAAAAAAACGTCCGCTAAACGCCCTGAATGTGAACGTTAGCGCGAACGTGAGCGAGCGTTACCTGGTGAAGCGCACTTTGCAGATGGCGCACTCGTAGGGCTTCTCCCCGGTGTGCGTCCGGATGTGGCGGGGCAGCTTCCCCGCGCCCTGGATGACCTTGGAGCAGATGGGGCACTTCTGGAACGCCTTCGACCGCATCTTCCTCTCCCCGCCGCTGCCAACGCCGCCGCCGCCGCCGGCCCCGCCGCCGCCGCCTCCTCCTCCTCCTCCTCCTCCTCCTCCCATGGCCCCGCCCCTCTCGCCCGGGCCCCGCCCCCGCTCCCCGCCCCGCCCCCTCTCGGGGCCCAGCCCGCCCCGAGAGGCCGCGGCCCAGTGGGACGGCACCAGACCGTGGGCCGCCGCCGCCGCCGCCGCCGCCGCCGCCGACTCTGCACCGCCGGCGTCCTCGTGCTGCGCGCTGTTAAAGTAATTCAAGTAAAACTCCATGTCGGGGTCCTCGCCGTCGCCCTGCTCCTCGCCGGCCGCCGCCCGCTCCTTCTGCCGCTCCATGGAGTCCATCATGTGCTGCAGCAGGGCGCTGGCCGAGCCGCGCTCCCGCTCCCTGGCCGCCGCCGCCGCCACCGCCGCCGCCACCGCCGACGCCACGCCCGCGCCCGCGCCCAGCTCCCCGTCCGCCTCGGGGCCCGGCCGCGGGGGGCCGCCGCCGCCGCCGCCGCCGCCGCCGCCGCCGCCGCCGCCGCCGCGCCGGGCCTCGGCGGCGGCGGCGGGGTAGAAGTGGCCGTTGAGGGCGGCGGGGTAGAAAGGCAGACCCCCGTTACCCTGGGGCCACTCCCCGCCGCCCTCGCTCCGCCCGGCCTCCCCTTCCTCCCCGTCCTCCTCCTCCTCCTCCTCCTCCTCCTCCTCCTCGTCCTCCTCGTCCTCCTCTTCCTCCTCGTCCTCCATCTCCCGCCCCCGGGCCTGGGCCTGGGCCGCGGCCGCCAGCGCCAGGGCGGCGTAGTACTCCCCGGGGCCCCCCGTTGGTGGGGCCCCCCCGTTGCTGTGGGGCGTGCTGCCGTTGCCGTGGTTAAAGTGCGGTTGCGCGGACAGGTCCCTGAGTTCCGGCGTGCTACAGCTGCTGCTCCAGGTGGCCCCTCCCCGCTGGAAGTACTCCAGGTACTCCTGCGCGCGCAGCTCGGGCTCCGCCCCCTCCTGGCCGCCGCCGCCGCCCTGCCCCCCGGGGCCGCCGCCGCCCTCCTCCTCCTCGCTGTCGTCTCGTCGCTCGCTGCCCGCCTGCCCCGCACATCACCATGGAGACGAGAGGAACACACACACTCAGTGTTAACACGGACAGAGTGGGGACGGAGTGAGGTGATGGGATGATCGGCACTCAATGTACTCGCTTATTGTATGTTGTACGTCCTGGCACTTAATGTACACACTTGTTGTATGTTGTACGTCCTGGCACTTAATGTACACACTTGTTTTGGTTGTACGTCCTGGCACTTAATGTACACACTTGTTTTGGTTGTACGTCCTGGCACTTAATGTACTCGCTTATTGTATGTTGTACGTCCTGGCACTTAATGTACACACTTGTTTTGTTGTACGTCCTGGCACTTAATGTACACACTTGTTTTGGTGTACGTCCTGGCACTTAATGTACACACTTGTTTTGGTGTACGTCCTGGCACTTAATGTACACACTTGTTTTGGTTGTACGTCCTGACACTTAATGTACGCACTTATTGTATGTTGTACGTCCTGGCACTTAATGTACACACTTATTGTATGTCGTACGTCCTGGCACTTAATGTACTCGCTTATTGTATGTTGTACGTCCTGGCACTTAATGTACACACTTGTTTTGGTTGTACGTCCTGGCACTTAATGTACTCACTTATTGTATGTTGTACGTCCTGGCACTTAATGTACACACTTGTTTTGTTGTACGTCCTGGCACTTAATGTACACACTTATTGTATGTTGTACGTCCTGGCACTTAATGTACACACTTGTTTTGGTTGTACGTCCTGGCACTTAATGTACACACTTGTTTTGTTGTACGTCCTGGCACTTAATGTACTCACTTATTGTATGTTGTACGTCCTGGCACTTAATGTACACACTTGTTTTGGTTGTACGTCCTGGCACTTAATGTACACACTTGTTTTGGTTGTACGTCCTGGCACTTAATGTACTCGCTTATTGTATGTTGTACGTCCTGGCACTTAATGTACACACTTGTTTTGTTGTACGTCCTGGCACTTAATGTACACACTTGTTTTGGTGTACGTCCTGGCACTTAATGTACACACTTGTTTTGGTGTACGTCCTGGCACTTAATGTACACACTTGTTTTGGTTGTACGTCCTGGCACTTAATGTACACACTTGTTTTGTTACTACTTAGAAGTAGTACTGCCACACAATGCTAGTAGTATTGTGTGGCATCTTCACTGAGCTATCTTTGTTGTATACAGGAAACGGGTTAACCTAGTGATTGTTAGTGCTTTGCACTTGGTTC
>NC_140279.1:620967-640967 GCF_964030765.1 Micromesistius poutassou
TTGTTGTTGTTGTTGTTGTTGATGAACATTTCACTACTTTTGTTGTTTTCCCCCTTCGCCGAAGCCTTGGGATTCTGTGGGAGACGTGTTTTAATTGGGTCTGGAGTCGTACAATGTGTATGGAGGGATGGAAAGCTGAAGGACTGTTGTTCTTGTTTGCTGTGCGCAGGTATACGCTTCCACATCTGGCGAGGAGTATTCCAGGGACAACGAGTACCACGGCGCAAAGCCGGGCTCCGTCTACCCGGGATCCTTTTACATGCAAGGTAACGTAGCCCCCCCGCTGATGATGCTGCACAGGAACACGGGAGGTCTTCTGTGACGTGTGGTTTGCAGTCGTGGCTTCTTTTTTGTGTCCTTTTTTTTGATCTCGGGCTATTGTTCCTCTCCTCCAGAAGACTGGTCATCCTCCGGCTACTCAGCGATGCTGGGGAACTCTCCTCACATTGGACAGCCTGGGTCCTTTTCTGCAATCAATCCCCAGGACAGGATGGTGAGTGGCCACACCGGGCACCTCAGTCCTAGTCTGACCCCAGTGTCTTCCTTTGTCCTGCAAGGCGTCTATACTATACACCGAACCGAGGGTTCTGTTGCACAGCAGAAACAAATGAAATCTGCCCGGTAACGGTATCTGTTGTTTCGGTTAAGTAATAGTGGCCGTGTTTTTGCGAGACAGTTTACCCTTTTAACGTTGACATTTTTGGGTTATACATTTGATGATGTTTTTTTTATTTGGTTTTATTTTTAATTGTACTTTTATCAGCGTTTCTTTGTGGGAATTGTGCTACTTAAGCGGTTTGTTTCTCATGTACCTCCTCTGCAAGCTCTTTTCCGGAAAACGCTCGGTAAATCAAGTTTAGCATTGGTCTGTTATCATCAGGGCCATCCCTCATCGAGATGGATGTAGGTCACAATGTTTAATCTTCTGTGAGCGCTTTTGCCTAACGCAGCTGCTTGTATCCTTCTCCAGAAGCGTCACCCCCTGCCTCTGTCCCCACAGAACTATCCCCTGCATGGCAGCGAGGTCAACGGCTTCCATTCAGTCCCCACCACCTACAGCCACACAGCCACCCTCAACGGGGACGGCATCATGGGTGAGGCCGCCCCCCCACCAGGCCGTCACTCGGAGCATGAGCGACCCGGCAGTGATTCTTAATGACCATTCGTTATTTGGATTGTTCATCTTTGTCAACTATCAATCAATCAATTTATTATTTTATTATTATTTTAAAGTGCAGGTCGAAATGGTCTCAGAACACTTCTAGATAAATAAAAAAAAAAGTGTGATTTTTAGATTTTAGTTATAAATTTTCTGGTCTGCATTTATAGTTGCGATGTGCGGTTGTCTCTCTGTATGGAAACGTTAACACGTGTGATCTTTCTTTTTTCCCCCCCGTAGCGCCCAGACAACCGGTCAACAGTTCGGGCGATGAGATCGGGAAGGCTCTTGCCTCTGTACGTTTTAAGCAGCCTCGCAATAACCCCCCCCCCCCTACCCCTTACCCCCCCCCGTGCGTCTCCTCCTATCACATTGGTTTCGTGAAACCCAATTTATTTTTCATTGTGTTTTATTGGATTCCTTCAATGTTCAGATCTATCCTTCGGACCAACACAGTAACAACTTCTCCTCTGCTCCTTCCACTCCGGGGTCTCCTCAGGGCATCACAGGTATGCTCACGTTCAGTCAGCACGCGCCCCTGTATATCGTTCTTGAAACGTATGCACTGTAACAACCAATGGATGGATGCTGTCTTATCATTCATCAGTCAATTTGGCCATAGGATAAAGTCGTGTCGATTCACTGACCGTTTATGCTTCGTTCGATGGATCAATACATGTACGAATGTCCCCCTTTATGTTTCGGTCCCTTTGTTTAAGGTGATTTAGAATACATCCTTGACAAAGGAGCAGTTGCACTTTTTCTCAGGAAGTTCACTAGCGCCACCTGCTGTTGGACTTTTAGCCTTGCAGTTTGTGAATTCGGCTCTTCCTCTGCTGTGTCGTTTTCAGGAGCTCAGTCCCAATGGCAGAGACCCACCACACCCAACTACGAGGGCCAGCCCCATTCACTGGTACGCTCACACTCATTTCATCCTTCCCCCATTTGCCATGATGATTAAAAAAAAAAACAATAAAACGTATATATAGCGTTTTCTTTGTTTTTGATGATTTCCGTGTTTCCCCCTCCACACCGAAGCAAAACAAAATTGACGACCGCTTGGAGGAGGCCATCCACGTGCTGCGCAGCCACGCTGTGGGGGCGTCCGACATGCACAACCTGTTGAACGCCGTGTCTTCCGTCCACAACGGCGGCCTGGGGGGCCTGTCTCCGGCCTTCTCCAACGCCGGCCTACCCCTCAGCAGCAGACACCCCGCCATGGTCAGTACCGCCCCCCCCCCCCCCCCACCCTGAACCCCCCCAACACTGAGGGTCAGGCTCACGGTTCGGTTCTTGGTTCCGATCACCCGGACCGAGGACCTGTCCGATCGTCACATGTCCCGCAATCCTGAGCCAAGAGGCCGAGCCCCACGAATGGATTTTCAGTTTCAATGTTGACTCATGTTTCAGTGGCTTTCTGTTTGGGTTTGAGTTGAGCCCTTGACTGTGCAGCTCCACGTTGACACGTTCATGTTTTTGCCAGCAAATGTTACAGGCATTGTTCCATCACTGCAATATGGGTAAATGTTTATTTACATTATGGTTTAATTGGGTTGCCTGTGACGTAATGTCTAATAACATTTAGGGGCATTTCTAGTAATGACTTTTAGTTATCACTATAACATACAGTAATCACACATTGGTCCTGAGGCTGAGCAGGCACAGAGCCACTTGATGGAGACAACAACACGTGAAGCTTCGTGAGACTGACCCCTCGCCCCCCCGTGCCTCTTCTCCTCCTCCCCCTCCTCCTCCTCCCCCTCCTCCCCCTCCTCCCCCAGGGGGCGAATCACCACGAGGAGCCCAGCGGCCTGCCCCCCAGCAGCACATTGCTGCACGGCCACCACGCCCCCCCCGGAGCCCCGCAGACAGCTGGCCCCCCAGAGGCCTTCTCCAGTGAGTCATCACACCGCACAGCTTGTCCCCCACGCAGCTTGTCCCTCCACGCGCCCCCACGCCCCCCCCCTCGACTCCATTCACGCCGCCAGTCGCTGCTCTGGTCGTCCCAGACGGTTGACTAGTGATCAGCAGTGTGGCTCGTGACACGTCGCGTCACCACCGCTCTTGTCGGAGGCTGAATGGCTGATCCACCGCCGAGACGAATGATGGTCCTCTGCTGCTGCCGTTATGAGACATGCCAGAGCCTCCATTTTAGTATCATGTATAAATATCGTATTGTATGTTTGTCTTTCATTAAAGGTGATACATATTATACCACCAGGTGTGATTAGTCGTTAACAAGCCGTTTTTGAAAATCTGCCCCTTCTGACGTCACAAGTATGCGTGTCCACTTAGAAGACGTGTGCTGGATGGATCAGTCCACCAGCAACACATCCAGGTGGACACGCCCACTTGTGATGTCAGAAGAGGCAGGTTTTCAAAATGGCTTGTATAACGGCTAATCACAATCACGCCTGGTGTTATAATATGTCACCTTTTTTAATAATAATTACGACAGTCAGAGTTACGTTATCCGTACGAATAAAGCAACTTCTCGAGAAAGTAAAGAGACACCCGTGAGCTCAGTGAGGGCCGTGTCGTCCCTCTTCTGGAAGCCTGACCCCTGCGTGGGTGCCGACCCCTGCCTGGGTGCTGACCCCTGCGTGTCTGCCCCCCCCCCCCCCCCAGCTCTCCCTGGATCGGTAGCCCGCTCCACACACTCCTCCAGCAGCGGCGACATCAAACGCGAGGAGAAGGAGGACGACGACGCCTCGTCCAACGCAGACAAGTCCGAGGAGGAGAAGAAGGAGGCCCAGAAGTTGGCTCACACCAGAAGGTAGGAGGCCGCCGCCGTCCGACTCGCACGCCGACATCTGGCGCGGCGAGAAGTGTCGCTTGCGGCCGAACTTTGAAAAAGGCGACACAGGCTCCAGGGCTTTGGACGTCGTTAGAGGGGCCTGTTGGCGATGTACAATATAAGACCTGGGAATGCGGACCTCATTTAATGTTCTGTTCGGTCTCTCACTTTGCAGAGGCTAAACTCGATTTATTTACTCTCTGTGACCTTCCTGAAGCGACATCGCCACCGCAGGCAACCGTGTAGTTTTTAAAATGAGTATTCGTCTTCAACTTGCCGTAAGATCAACCATAAGTATTGCATATTAGTCTCCCCCCCGTGGGAGCAGCGATTCAGGGGTTCTGTTGTAGAATCACTGCTAAACAACTTTTCGCAATATTCCTGCTTGGATGAATCAATAATTTAGCGAGAGGACACGCCAATTATAGCCCCTCTATCTGCCCTTTGCATCCAAAAATGCCTCACCTAGACTTTGCAGTTCAAGAAAGAGAGTCGGGAGGGAGGGAAAGCAATTCTGGGTAACGTCGGGGAAAAATAATAACACAAGTGGAGCCGATCGCGAAGAGTATCGCAAACCACGCGTCTTTTACAGTACAATATCAGACACGCATGCGGGAACACGGGTGTTACCTGTGAATCGATGTTAGACGATATTTAACAAAGTAAGCGTTTTATTACCTGTATTATTCTGTAAGTGTCTCTCAAAAGAGGACCTCCCTCCCTGCATGAGGGGATGGAGGAGGAGGATCCCGTCATTGGCGGCTGTGGGACGGGATTCAGATGTGTGGTCTTATGTGTGCATCTGTGTTCTCCTCTCATTTCCCGGCGGTAGCTCAGGCTATGCTAGGTATGTTAACCCTGTCAACACCCCCTTCCCCTTGTCCCGTTTTCAGAAAGGAGGTGTTGGCCCTCCAGATCCTCTCTGGCCTTTCAGACCAGAATGACGATGAGTAAGTCGCTCTAGGAGACCGTCCAGTTCATGTGCTTCGTGTGTTTTTTAGACTGTAAGTGATGAGAGCACATGTTTTAAAAGGTGCAGGTGCCAGGGGACAGAGTCTCTTAAGGAAAAAAACCGGGACAATGGATGCAACCAAATCTTAGACTTTTAGGCTGTGTTCAAAAACATGTGGCGCTTTCTAGATTGTGTAGTTTACCCGGAGGAACTAATGTCCCCCCTTTCTAATGGGGGGATACAGAAGTAAAATAAAAAGATTCTAGTCAACTGCTGCTGTTAGGCCGTTTAGCGACACACTAGTGCCTAGGGCCCTCGGATGTCTTTCATTCTTCCTGTTGGTGGAACCTGCTCTCTGTGCCTGTGATGAGGAAACCATAGATCCTCTAGCACCCGAGTTCACCTGTTGGTTCTCCATCTCCTGCGATGGGCGATGAGCGTCAGAGTAACTCTGACATGGCAGGGGGGATGGTACCTTTGGATCATCCTGGTTACAAGAGCAAACTACAGCAACAACACCCAACAAAAATACAAGACAGCTTTTTGAAACGATTTGCCTAATCCGTTCTTGTCTCTCCCACCCCCCCCCTCCTCCCCCCTCCCCCCCCTCCCCCAACAGTCTCGAGGACGAGGATGACGAGGACCTGCCCCCCGAGGTGAAGATGGAGCGGGAGAAGGAGCGACGGGTGGCCAACAACGCCCGCGAGCGCTTGCGGGTCCGGGACATCAACGAGGCGTTCAAGGAGCTGGGCCGCATGTGCCAGCTGCACCTCAGCAACGACAAACCTCAGACGAAGCTGCTGATACTGCACCAGGCGGTCAACGTGATACTCAACCTGGAGCAGCAGGTCCGAGGTCAGTAGTGCGGGGGGGGGGGGGGGGGAGGCGGGGGAACCAAGTGAATCGAGTCGTTTGTCTAAAGGATATGAATGTAACGGAAAATGTGTTCAGCTGAAAGTGTGTGTGTGTGTGTGTGTGTGTGTGTGAGAGGTACATCAAAGTGTAATACAATGCATGTTAACAAAGGACGCATACACATTAAAGTATATTCACATTAATGAATACCTGATAACGACATAGTTAAATAAGAAAAGTACAAGTGATCTATGGTTTCCCTGACCGTATTCTACTCCTCCTGAAACATTCAAATTCAAATTCAAAAAACTTTATTTGTCCCCAAGGGGCAATTGAAGACAGACACGCAAAGCAGCAACATTTACACAGGACAAGCTTAGTTGCAACATACGACAAGACAATTGTGTTAGTTACTGACTGATAAGAAACACAAGGCATAGTTATTTACAAATATACAGTGGTATATAAATAATTTATAAATAAAAAGAGAAACACGAGTCGTTCGTATGCATGCAGGAGGTGTTGGGCAGTCATTCCCTGTTACTCATTTTGCCTCGTTGTTGTTTTCTCCAGAACGCAACCTTAACCCGAAGGCGGCGTGTCTGAAGCGACGCGAGGAGGAGAAGGTCTCCGGCGTGGTGGGGGAGGGGGGCATGCAGCTCTCGGGCCACCCTGGCCTGGGGGGGGACGGCCACAACCCCGTCAGCCACATGTAACACCAGGTGGGTGCAGGGCCAGAGGATGATGGGGGGGGGGGGGGCCCTCACATTCAGGGGACGCTGTTATCCAAAGCGCCTACAATAAGTACACATTTGAAGTATAGGAGAAACAATATAAGCACTAACAATCGCTAGGTTAACCCGTTCCCCCGTATACAACAAAGACAGCTAGGATAAGATGCTACACAATGCTAAGTGCTGTTTTTAGGTGCAAGGACGTACGACATACAATAAGTGCGTACATTAAGTGGCAGGACGTACAACATACAATAAGTGTGTACATTAAGTGGCAGGACGTACAACATACAATAAGTGCGTACGTTAAGTGGCAGGACGTACAACATACAATAAGTGCGTACATTAAGTGGCAGGACGTACAACATACAATAAGTGCGTACGTTAAGTGGCAGGACGTACAACATACAATAAGTGTGTACTTTATGTGGCAGGACGTACAACATACAATAAGTGCGTACGTTAAGTGGCAGGACGTACAACATACAATAAGTGCGTACGTTAAGTGGCAGGACGTACAACATACAATAAGTGCGTACATTAAGTGGCAGGACGTACAACATACAATAAGTGGGTGGGAGGGTGGGACTATGCCCCTTCTGTGCTATTTGCATAACAGTAAGGGCAACAACCCATGATTATTTTCCATTTCCTCTGTTGTGGTCGGCTTCACTAGAGGTTTAAATTAGTTTTGTTCATGTTTCCACAGATCTGGTGGGACTCGCCTGGCTCTCAGAGGATGTGGCCTTAACTGATTCTTCCACCCCACTCTTCTTCTCCTCCTCCAGTGTGTGTAGATATGGATGTGATTGTGTTTTGTTCTTTTTTCGGTTTCAAAATGCACACACACACACACACACACACACACACACTAGTACACACACGCACACTGCCAAAACTGACAGCCTATTTCGTCGCCACACTCTCGATCATGACCACCAGCTTAAATGTGAAGAACTTTCAGCCTTTTATTTGTTTTTTTTTTATACATGTTAAGAATTATGTTTTGTTTCTTTTCCTTTTTGACTTTTGTTTGATTTTTCTTCCACAACCTGATGGAGCGTCAGAGTACTTAATGTCCTGCCACACAAACCTGGGACTTCACACACTGCCGAGAGGTATTCTGGTAAAAAGGAAAAAAGAGAACTGACAAAAGACAAATTTTGATGATGGATTTGTGCCTAATTGTTACATGTTTTCTATAAGACATTTAAGCAAATTGCTTTACGTGTGGAAAAAACATTTATTGTAAGGGATTGCTTGTGTGTATGAGCAATTATTTTTAATGTGGTATGTCCTTCCCAGCGTGATGGTACAGTCTTACATATGTTATGTAACCAAGCCCAGGGCTGATGTCGAATTGTCATACATTTTGTTGATATATATATATTTTTTTCCTATTTCCTTGCTTGTAAGAGTTTTGGAGCAGTGCACCAATGTTGCAAGGGAAAGATCAAATGATTTGACAATTCAAAAGAAAAAGACAAACTCTTGTGGGCGGCGAGAACACACTGACCCATACATGGTGTGTGAGCGTGTGTGTGTGTGCGCGTGCGTGCGTGTGTGTGCCCCCGAGACCCTGCCCCTGTCCCCTGAAACCGTTTGGAAAGAGAGGGCGTCACTCTCCAAGCTCATCCATAGTGGGTCGAATCAGTTGCCTACCAAACCCGTTCTCATCGATTGAACACCAACTCTATTGTGACTTCAGTTCTCCCTCGTCGGCACAGGAGGAAATGCTGCTTTATTTATTAAAGCATCGGCAGACAAAAGACGAAGCACAGTTGTAAATATTAGACTTAAGACTATGGGTGTACGCGTGCAGTGCATTTCCGTTCCCGCGACGTTGGTGTACGAGAGACACGCGCACCAAGTGATCGGTCACAGTCGCTGTTACTCAAAACGTGACGTGGTTTTCCAGAAGATGCCAGCAGACAATATGTGTCTCTTGATTGACATTCTAAATAACCTGAGAGCGATCTAGGTTGCTTATTGATTATGAAATGTAATCGGCCTACAGTTGTAGTAGCAGATAACACTAGATACTTTATTTTCTAAAAAAAAAATAATAAAAAATGAGCATTCCCAGTTGGCCCCTCCCCCTTGGACCTAAGTACGTTGCTCCGTCGTCGGACTGAGACGAGATCGGTGTGTTCATTCACCTCCTCTATACATGAATCTGATATTTCACTTACACGTCGGGCAAAATTAAATATATATATATAAGAATATATATTTTTTTGTTAGTCTATACACTTTAGATTTCTAAATATCAAATGGCAATATTAGTCAGAGGTTTAGAGTGTACTGTAGGAGAGTTGAGTGGTGAGGGGATATTTGAGATTGAAATGAATTTGAAAGTGAATTCAGCTGTCTTTCTCAGCTCAGCCGAAACGACAGAGACCCCCAGATCACATTGGGAAGGAAGTCAGATATAGTGCTATAATCCGTTTATAAACGTTTTCTCTCCATGAATTGATCCTCTAAAAGTGATAAAATGGTCCGGGGAAAAAAAAATATTTTCCATGGTTTGAGTTAAGGGAATTTATAAGAAGATGTATTCGAAGTTACTCAGATAATTTTCTTTCTTGTCCTTCTTGGGAGTCTGTGGATGGAGTATGTGCTGCTGCCCTCAGTGAGCTCACTCTCTCGGAGTGAGGCACCGGTAGGCATTTTGCGCAAAGGGATTTTTATTTTATTTCATCCCCCACTCTCTTACAGTAAATATGCAACTGGTTTGTGAATGTAGCTGCCATTCAAATGTGGGTCGCCTCCATTTTCACATCATATTCCTTGGGGTTTGTGAGTCCAGTATCATTTTCATATCATTGAAATTGTTTTCTTGTGTCCACACTCTGGTTGCTGCCGTTGTGCAGCGTGCTTCAGCATTCTGTGTGTTTCTTTTGGAGGCCATCATCGGTGTGAGAGTGTAAGATAGAAGATAATATGGAGATCAAAAACAGTGTTATTGATTGTGATACCTTCCCCATTTCACGTGGTGAATGATCTCCACGAAATGTTTATACCGACGGAAGGCGGAGGAGCCTTCCTGTGTGTCCAGTTATCATAGTATTGTTGAAAGATCTAAGTTGAAAATTGTAGAAAAGGAGACGATGAAAAAAAAAAAATGACTTATACAAATCAATAGTGTGGCCTTTTTCATTCTCGAGACTTAAGATGTCATGATGGGAGAGTGATACCTTATCAGTGCCTGAACTTGTATTTCATTTAAAACCGTTTTTTTTTTTTTTTTTGTAAACCATATCATTTCATTTATCATGGGAGATTGAGAGGTTACCTGTCCGTCCACCCCCCCATTCCCCCCCCCCCACCCCTTTTTTTCTTTCAGGAAGAAGTCTACATGTTATATACAGACCATTTCCTTCAATGTATCTAGTTAAACAAATAAATGAAGTGTAGTGCTTGTTTAGTTTTTATTCCTCTCTTAATTATTCAACTGGATTACGACCATATTGTCCAAACTGCTGTTTGAGTTAAGTTTGTGGATGCAGGTTATACTTTTATTTTATATTTTCTTCCCCCCTGACTGCACCACATTGCCAAACCACTCAGCACTACTGGTTTCCAGAGACTCTGGTGTCAAGCGCTCCTTCTGTTTCATGCACAAACGGCGTGTCGGTGTGTGCGCGGCTTCTGTGCCGAGCCATAGCCAACTGGATTCAATACTTTTTGTTTTTTATTAACTGTCACCAATTTTTCCCTGAATATCACGGTGCAAGTAAACCACAGTAATGTGCATTATTATATTGACTGACCCTTACCTTTTTAAGTTAAACGCCGCTCTCGTAAATTTCTGACATTGACTTTTTGCAAGAGACTTCTTTCAAAAGGTTGTTTTGAGGTGATGTTATTTGACAAGATTATAGGCGTTTTAGACATGACTATATTTCTGTTCCTGAGGAAAAGATCTCATGCCATTTAGTATTCTGTGAACATCCCTAGGGCCACGACATTCAGCACTCTGGCTGATTTCTCACTCATCGGATGGGGCCAAATACAAGGGGTTGTATTACCATTTTATACCAAGTCTTGACATGTGCTGATGAAAAATGCTTTGTTGACGGGCCCTTACTTTGCTACAATAAGGTGTTAATATGAATTTATTTCACCCCCCCCCCCCCCCCATTATTATTTTGTCATGTATTTGTTGAACTAAAAAGGGAGAGGGAGATTGATTTATAAGTGTTGAGAAAAAGTAGATCCATAGCTACGGAACAGACATCTTACTTAACGGAGTGAGGACGACTTCATGACTGCTGCAGTGTCCTCAGAGTGCCTCCAATCCCAGTCTCCTTTTCTTATTTTGTTTATATATTATATATAAAGTAGTTGAACTGTCCTGTATATAACAGTAATGTAGCAATAAATGTGCCATTTTTAATAACAGAACTATACATTTTCCAATGTCTGGCTTTTGAATCTTGTATACATAAAAAGAAAATAAAGGAAAACATTGTAATAAAGGGTTTATTGTAGTTCAAAAATGAATTTGTCTTCCACACCCCGTGTGTGTGTGTGTGTGTGTGTGTGTGTGTGTGTGTGTGTGTGTGTGTGTGTGTGTGTGTGTGTGTGTGTGTGTGTGTGTGTGTGTGTGTGTGTGTGTGTTTTTCAAAATGCACACACAAGCACACTCGGATCATGACCAACAGCTTAAATGTGAACTTTTATTTTACTCTCAAGGGTCTTGATACCTGCAAATATTACAATTTCTGTAGTTAATTTTTGAATCAAAAGCATTGCGCAGTATACCTCATATTTGTTTATGTACCGTTTTAATGCTTTATCCATGGGATGCTGTGGAAAGAAAGACGTTTAATTAAGAACTTAAAAGCATTTAATAGGTTCCCGTTCACTGAGTTATTTCCGTCAGGCACATGAACGGACAGCCTGCCAGGGTCCTACAGAGTCACCAGTAGCAGCGAGAAAAAGCGACTGAAGAAGGTCAGGATGGTGCAGAAAATACTAAATGCCATAGTTGGTGCCAAATACATTTCCATTCTGCGGACGTGGTAAGTTATATCACAGGGTGTGTTTTGAACTATGATTAAGGCTTGTGTTTACGGCTCTTGGGTGGCTTAATACAGAGCTGTGGAGTTGTGTGTGTCCTTCCATGACCCAACTCGGGCTAGTGGAGCTAACGTTAGCTTCCTGCTGATCCTCCTGAACTCGGATTTTAGTTTATTTTAATTTAGCGCTGAATGTCATTCTAAGTTGAGTTATATTTTGTTCTTGAATTATCTGCACATAAAAATCAGGATTTGTCTATTCGGACAGTGTAAGCATATCCATGTGCCTCGGTTGTGTTGATCTTCTTATTTATAAATGCCTTTTCTGAAACCATACTTTTAATTCATTGAGATGTATATAAAGTAAGAATGTACTTTTCTCTCATACCTCAACCATGCAATCGGTTATTTGAGAGCATTAGCTTTAGACGCTTTGGATAGATCACCTTGGTTGTTTACACTGACAGATTGCTTCCTCACTGCGACTGCGCAATGAACAACCTGGACGTGAAAGCGTGAATGAACATTAAATCGTGAGAGCGTGAGACAAATGCATAACCGTGTGGCTAGAGAAAGACCGAACCACGAGTAGGAGTCTTTCGGTATTTCCTGATTCTATTCCGATTCCCACTGCCAACACTTTAGCATATTCTTAAGAGTCCAAGGATTTTCAATGCAAACTCATACACTTCATTATAATTATTAATGTCATTAATATCACATCTTAAATTGAGATGTTAAAACATTACAGTGTGGATATCACCTGGCCAACTCTTGCACCCCCGCTGTTGCTGACCTTGGCCCTGTCGTGAACCTGTGCTCTCGGTCTCGTGCAGGGTACCCAACGCGATAGGCTGGGGGACCGTGGGTGCGGTCGGGGTGATCCACTTCACCGACTGGCGGCTCATCCTGGACTACGTCCCTTACATCAATGGGAAGTTCGTCAAGAAGGACTAAGATGCTAACTCAAGCTTTACGTTGTAAGTGTCTAAACACTGAACACAGAAATACTGTGATTTATAAAAGCCGAATACAAATCTGCATTAAAAACATTTTAAGATGACAATATATCACTAGAGATGCTGCAGGTAAGGGTGAGGGTTGTTAAGAAAGAGGGAGAAATAAACCATCCAAAACAAATGGCCTCTCCCTCTGTGCTTTCTACCTTTCCTTCCATTGAGATGGTTTGTATCCGACCCCAGTGGGGAGCTGTGATAAGGTTGATAACGATATGTGCACGGATGTGATTGACAGGCAAGATGCAATCCTCTAACCGACCAGCCGGGACCGGTCTAAAAACACTCAATTGATAGCTCTTCAATCTTACCTACAGCACCCTTCACCGTCCTTATAAGTCGTTCTATCACTGAATCCACACCAGCATCTATATCAGTGCCACATGTAATGTACATCCATCTGTACCTTCATCTGAAGAGCCAGATGTAGGAGGATGGTGTTGTGATGAATGTCTGTGTGGATTTCTTATCAAAAGCATGGGGGGATTTTTAAACCTTTTCATGTATTTTTTTTTTAAACTAGTGTTGATTTCTCCCAATAAGGTTGTCTCTGTGCTGTCTCTCTTAAAGGACTTTTACCCGTGGGATCAAATTATGGAGAAAGACTTCAACCAAGAGAGGAGAATGTTGGCGGCTGTGGAACAGAACTGAGTCCCTCGGCTGGGTTCCAGATCTTTGCACTAGGATGTGATCTGTTTGACTACTTGGCTCCACTGTTATTTTATGTGAATAAATATTCTACCGATGAAACAAACTGGTTTCTGTGTGGTGCTTTTGGGATGCATTTCACATCATATAACTTACAATGAAATACTTGGTGTGAACATACTTGCTTTCTTTCTTAGATTTCCACAAATGTATTTATATTTCAAGAAATGTCTTTCATAGACTAAAATGTTATTTTTGCTGTCATTTTATTTAACAGCTGTATTTTAGGCTTAGTTTAAGTTGCACAAAATATTGAGAAAATAATAAACCTATTCGAATGAGCAGTCATCAAGTTTGAATCATACACTGGGGGTGAGGTTAATGCAGAGATATCCAATATTATCTGCCAGACTGCGAATTTGGCGTGTATAATTTCTTTCATTTTTCACATCGAAGGGGGAGGGGACTGAAAGAGGAGAGGGGAGAAGGGATTTAACACAGCGAAAGGGAGAAAACGAGATAGTGTCTTCAAGATGGATAAAAACGAGTAAGTAGACATAGATCTAACAGAGAATATCATATGTAGGTGCATGTTTTGATACGATGTGCATTTGATGCGGAATCGGTCGTCTTTATGGTGCATTTGGAAATATGTTTATCATCGATTGGACACAGGCGCTTGCATTCGGATTTGCAAATGGCAATGCTGTGCGGTGATCGTTAACTATATTGTATATTCAGTTAACGGTATATGGGCATAATGGATTGAGGCTATCGCCAAAGACAAGGTTAAAATGGAACGTAGGTTATTCATGCTTTGTCGGCTGTTTTCTTCCATTTGTTTTAAATGTAATACCGACACGCCGTTTTTTAATTGCGTGCAAGCTGCTATCAATCAAAACATATTGTTTATATATAGAATACATTGAGAGATCGTCTGCATTTTCTCGACAAGGCCTACTTTGTTCATTCATAAAAGCCGGCTCGGAGTCGGAATGACAAGGGTACATTGTGATGAAGCATTTCTCCAATTTCACAAGCACCAAACTTTGCAATAACTGAATATCGTTTCGCTAATGCAGATATCTTTTTTTTTTACCGGGATTATTTAAAACCATGCACCCTTCTCTCATCAGATCTGCGTAATATACAATAAACCGTAATTTGTGTAGGCTAATGTAACACTAATAGAGCCCTATGTTTTTTTCTGGCGGATTGGCGGCCCCTGCGAGCCTGGCAGGTAGTGATGTGGCTTAGGTCCGCGGCGGAGCGATCTGCGTTACGACAAAGAGATGCGGGATTGTCGTAGAGAAGCCGCTGCCGAAAGCGCCTGTCGTAATTGTTTAGACAAAGGCATGCGAAGTGAAATATTACTTCGTAGATACACATTTCTTAAAATACGAGTTGCTTAACCGCTAGAACATAATTGGATTTTTTTAGGCTACTCGCGTGGGAAATGGAGAAGAAAAGGTGGGATTGCTCTGCTCTCCCCAAGGGCTGGAAAATGGAAGAAGTGACCAGAAAGTCGGGTTTGTCAGCTGGAAAAAGCGATGTCTATTATTTTAGGTATAAAATTAACTAGGGTGGTGTATATATTACAGGTGCACACAACTCATACATGAGCGCAGAGTTCAAAAAAAACACGGGAGTAAAGTGAACGGTCTGAAGTTGGAGGAGGTGTTTATTTTAGGCCAGGCACACCCGCTCCACCGTTGCCGGGCCAGCAGCCCTCCGACCCGGCCTGTAGCCTAACCCTAGCCCGCGGCCTGGCGAGGCCCTGGCCGGCCCACACGTACGCCCTTGTCCTCTGTGCTTATATACCTACCTCTACCATTAAAGTGAATCCTCAACGGCAGATTTGTTTTTATTTAGCAGAGGAGAAGAGCAAGATGATGAACAGAGGCGAGAGAGGGGGGAGGCGGGTCGGTTGTATAGTTTGTGGTAGGCTACTGTACTATCCTACTGGTGTCACTGTGGTGTGATGTAAGTGACATGTGCATGCACCTCCAGCACGTATATCCACTCCAGCTGTGACTCTGTAATCATCCTAGAGATCATTCCTCAAACAAGTGGAAGGTACCATGTTTCCAGACGGAAACATGTTCCCCCTGAGCATCAGTAATACCATGCAAGTCTCTTTAGTACTATTACTAATGGCTTAGTATGCGACTGGTGCACGTTAGTTGTTTTTCCATAACTTTGTGAATATGTTAAATCTGCAAAAAACACATAATGGGCCTGATCATGGATTTTATATTGTGGTTTTCATCCGAGACAGTATTCATTTCGCCGCTGACACGTACCCGTCAACGTGACTACGATGCCATTGATTGCTGACGTGAATGTTCACTTGTTGCATGTTGTGGTCTTCGTTAAAATCATTCTCTCTCTATATATATAACTCTTTATTGTATGATTCGTGTTCTGTATGTAATGGTGTGTGTGTGTGTGTGTGTGTGTGTGTGTGTCGTCGTGTTGAGTTGTTTCTGTATGTTGTGTATATTTTAACAGCCTATGCAGCGTATTGAGTAACCGTCCCCTCTCTGCCTGCTCACTAGTCCATCCGGGAAGAAGTTCCGGAGTAAACCTCAGCTGGCCCGTTACCTCGGTAACCAGATGGACCTCAGCTCGTTTGACTTCCGCACGGGGAAGATGCTAATGAGCAAGCTCAACAAGAACCGCCAGAGACTACGCTATGACAACAACAGCCAGAATAAGGTGAGGGGCCACTGAACACAAAGCACCCCCTGTCAGTCAAAAAGGCACCGCTGTCAATCACGTATCAGCCGTCGGCTTTCAACTAGACATGGCGGAATTGTGAAGGGTACTAGTTTTTATAGCAGTTGTTTTAATAGTTTTTGTGTCTTTTCTTATGCAGAGCAAAAGCCACCATTCGATATTTAACCCCCATGGTCTGATTAGGCAGGTGTCAATCAATACAGCCGACATCCTAGAGGAACTAATTAAAACGACAATAAATGTTTTTCCCTGCTCCGGGTCACATGCTCGCATTGTTTCTGAACAACATCTGTGTCCGGTGATGGCAAGACAAAGACCGTACAAAGGCATTGAACCCGTGCCATGGACTCAGACTTTGTTCCAAGTCTCATTGGCCAATCAGAGCCCAGATTCTACAGGGAACAGCTTTGTGGATTTGTGTTGTTTCATCTGGGAAAACACGAGCACCGCTAGATTCAGTTACGAGCTACTCTTAAAGAAGCGCCTTTTAGGGTGCTTCTGGCTGAGAGTTCACCAAAAATCCAGTTTTACAGAACAACACTCGATGGACTTCCTAACCTTCAGTTTTTTTTGGGTTTGTATTCCCCCGTCTTCCTCTCCTAAAAATCTCTTGTCACTTTGCCATGTCTGTCCGCCTGTTTTCCATTTTGAAGGGCAAGCCTGACTTGAACACGTCACTTCCAGTCAGACAAACGGCGTCCATCTTTAAGCAGCCGGTCACCAAAGTTACCAACCACCCTAGCAACAAAGTCAAAACGGACCCGCAGAAAGCTGTAGACCAGCCCAGACAGGTGAGCAGCCACTGTGAGCCCCCCCCCCCCACCCTTCTTCCCCCCAACAGTGGTACCCCTGATTGCCACCTTAATTGGACACACACACGCCACACCGCACCACACACACCGCTGAAGCCAAAGGAAATGGCGAGCTGAAAGGCTGGCAGGCCCGAGCTAACGGGTTTGTTTGTTTGTTTGTTTGTTTCCACAGCTGTTCTGGGAGAAGAAGCTGAGCGGGCTGAATGCGTACGACGTGGCGGAGGAGCTGGTCAAGACGATGGATCTGCCTAAAGGCCTGCAAGGTAAACCACCGTCGTCACGCTCCATCCATGTCCGTTTTCTTATCATTAGCCGTTTCTCAACACCAAGTACGCGGACTACGTTCTCGCGGACTTGGAAGTACGTACTTGGCAAGTCCGGACTTTCAAGTACAGACTTCCGAGAACGCGAGTACGCACTCTGCACACTGGAACAGCAGCGGACTCGATGATGCATTCTGGGATATTTAACGGTCCCAAGTCCACACGAGTCACCTCCGATGCGTCCTCGGTAGAACGGCCTCATCGAGAACGCATCGAGAACACACACGGGTTTTACGACAGTACTCGCGTTCTCGCGTACTCGGAATTGGAACAGTGCTTGGGCTACCACTGATGACGTTTACCGAGAACGCAAGTACACGAGTACGCACGAGAACGCGAATTGAGAAACGGCTATTGTGTTTTAAACGGGCATTAAACCACCATATAGCTTTTTTCCCCCGGTTGTTGTTGTTCTGTTTTTACACCGATGTATACGGTTGTTTAAAATTCCCTGTTGGATACAAGAAGTCTGCATTCTAAGCCAAAAAGGCTTTTTCCGAGTGGTGGTTTTCTATTGGCTGCCTGACCGAGCTGGAGGGAGTTTTGGAGCGTTGGTTTCTTACAACGTCCCTCCCACTGACTCCTAGGGAACCCAACATTCACCGTAGCTCCTCAAACCTTTACGGCCGTCACGACTGCTCGGATCACACCCTTTCGCAACTCCAAACGAGGGTTCACTGACCCTTCTAATTTGGGTTTGTCGGTTGTCTTGGTTCATCATTCGTTGAATGATTACAATTCAACCCATTAATCTAGCCAAAAAGCATCCCAGCCGGCATCACGTGTCGGGTCGGTCCTGTCTGCCCACACCGTCTCCATCTCTGCCCCGTCCCCGCAGGGGTGGGTCCCGGCTGCACCGACAAGACCCTCCTGTCGGCCATCGCCAGCGCCCTGCACACCAGCGCGGCGCCCATCACGGGCCAGCTGTCTGCGGCGGTGGAGAAGAACCCCGGGGTGTGGCTCAACACCTCACAGCCGCTCTGCAAGGCCTTCATCGTCACGGACGAGGACATCAGGTGGGTCCAGGGAGGCGTGTACACAGAGCTGGAGGTCCAGGACCACCTGCTGCATGACGCCGCCCACCCGGCTGATGCTGTCAATAAACACGAGAGAGGCGCACCCCCGCTCGTTCACCGGGTGGAGCTTGTACCATTGAGGCCCGGTCCTCACCGCGGCGACCGGGGTTTCCCCTCTCTCTCTCTCTCTCTCCCATACCTTCCTGTCTTACTCTACAATAAAAAAAATAAAAAAAAAAGTTCAAAAATAAATCTTAAAATTTAATAAAATAACCACAACTGTAGTGGAACACATTCAGAGCAGGAGGACTCGGCTTGAGGGTCAACAGTGACCTGGGAACTTGGGCAAAGAAATGAGAACCGCAATAAATAACGGCGTTGTGTCCACTCTTAACACGGCTGTGTGATGCCACTAGGGGGGGGCGTGAGTCGAAAGGGCTTTAGGAAGAATCGATGGGTTAGATTCTTGTACACAAGGAGAAAAGAAATTGCAGGCGGAGTACATCAGTGACAGGACGGGATTTCACTGTGGATCCACCGTGACTACGGACGTTCCCTTTATGAAGTGGAACGAAACGAGACGTTTGCCGTGCAAAGCTGTGCTCGGGCGCCGGTAGGTTCCGCCTTGGTTTGAAAGCGTCCGCTGTTAACGGCGCCCCGGTCCGCTGCGTGCAGGAAACAAGAGGAGCTGGTCTACAGCGTGAGGAAGCGGCTGGAGGAGGCGCTGATGGCCGACATGCTGGCCCACGTGGAGGAGGCGGGCAGCGACGGCGAGTCCCCCAAGGAGGAGGGCAGCGCTGGGGAGGAGACGGAGGCTGTATAGCCCAGGTAAGGGGGGCCCTACACCCTCAGAGCACAGCGGGGCCCCTGTGCTGTAGAGGCACGGGCCCCTGGGCTGCCGAGAGGGCTCCTGTGCTGCAGAGTGTGGCCCCCGGGCTGTAGAGTGTGGCCCCTGTGCTGTAGAGTGTGGCCCCCTGTGCTGTAGAGTGTGGCCCCTGTGCTGTAGAGTGTGGCCCCTGTGCTGTAGAGTGTGGCCCCTGTGCTGTAGAGTGTGGCCCCTGTGCTGTAGAGTGTGGCCCCTGTGCTGTAGAGTGTGGCCCCTGTGCTGTAGAGTGTGGCCCCCTGTGCTGTAGAGTGTGGGCCCCTGTGCTGTAGAGTGTGGCCCCTGGGCTGCCGAGAGGGCTCCTGTGCTGCAGAGTGTGGCCCCTGTGCTGTAGAGTGTGGCCCCCTGGGCTGCAGAGTGTGGCCCCCTGTGCTGCAGAGTGTGGCCCCTGGGCTGTAGAGTGTGGCCCCTGTGCTGTAGAGAGGGCTCCTGTGCTGTAGAGTGTGGCCCCTCCAATACCCGGTCTGAAATACATGCAATCTAAAAAAAAACATGTTTAAAAACCGGAAGTATTATACCATTTGTATTTGACAAAGCATTGCTTTAATGTCATGGTTCATAGATTTGTATTACCATTAGATTGCATGAAACCAATCGCGTTTCCAATTTCAGCTGTTTAATAAAAACGAGGCTGAATTGGCTCTTCTTGTTCGCTCTTCTTCTCTTGCAGGGTTGTGTGTAAAGTCTGGTTAAGAGTTGATCCATATCCTGCCCACACACCGCCAAAGCAACAGAAAACCCTGTCCCAGTCCGGCTCCCAACCACCACCACCCCCCCACCCCCCAGAACTGTCCCCTATCTCTCCACTCACCAGACCCTGCTGACACCGGTGCCACCCAGAGCCTCACCCCCAATAGTCTGGTGACGGGGCCACTGCCAAGAGCCCTCCACCCCGCCGGTCCGGTCCAGATCCATGACGCGTTGGATTGAGGTGTTTCAGAGGACTTTTACCCTTTTAAAATAATAATTATAATAATTCCAGCAAATGAATTCACCAACTGACTTTCCGAGACCCGATAAGATTAGTGTCAGCGCAACAGAT
>NC_140279.1:645967-651609 GCF_964030765.1 Micromesistius poutassou
GATTGTGGATGAATGAACGGATGACCAAAACACAATAACCAAACATGCATGGATGGGGCGGCAAGTAGCGGCAAGTAGCTCAGGAGGTAGAGCGGGTTGACTGGTAATCAGAAGGTCGCTGGTTCGATCCCCGGCTCCTCCTAGCCGAGGTGTCCCTGAGCGAGACGCCCTCACCCTGACTGCTCTTGACGGGCTGGCTGTCGCCCTGCGTGGCCGACTCCGCCGTCGGTGTGTGACTGTGTGAATGAATGGTTGCAATGGTCGCTTTGGATAAAAGCGTCAGCAAACGGGGTCAGGGTTCAGTTGTCGGTTAGATGTGTGATCCCTCAGAGCGGCACTGGAGCTCTGCGTGTTTCCCCACCAGTCCATTGGAAACGCTAAAACCACCCGCAACGACAACAGCAGCCGATTCGGAAAATACATCGAGATCGGCTTCGGGGCGAAGGGGGAGATGTTTGGAGCCAACATGCGGACCTACCTGTTGGAGAAGTCCAGGGTGGTGTTCCAGGTGAGACCTAACCCATGCCGAGGAGAACGCTTCACAGAACAGCACCCACTAGACGCCACGAGGTGGAGGTCAGCACGTCGCTCAACAACGCAACCACAATGAGGCCGTGTTGTTCTCCGTAGGCTTCGTCGGAGAGGAACTACCACGTCTTCTACCAGCTGTGTGCCTCCCGGGCACTGCCTGAGATGAGAGCTCTTAGACTCGGTGAGTCTCATAACCAAGGCCTTGTTGTCGTCGTTACTGGCCTCAGTGTTCACTGTGGAGCGCCCTTATCTCATCTTCTGCGCCGGGCTGTTCGTATTGCGGTCTTTCAGATATGATCTTTCAGATCTGACACCACACAATTGATCTCAAATGTCTTGGCTCACGTTTTTGATTTGAAAAACGTCCATATTCCACACCGTGCCACACTGCTCAGAAAGGATTTGTGTCACTTGTAGCTGATATTTCATTATTTCATATTTGGTCCAACAATGTGGTCACAGTGAATTTTTCTCTCCAAGCACACGTGACATTCAGTGTCATTTCTCACTGCAAGAAGACCAGGAATTTATAATAATAATAATAATTAATTGAATTTATATAGCGCTTTTCTAGACACTCAAAGCGCTTTACAGTGAAGGGGGGACCTCACTAACCACCACCGATGTGTAGCACCCAGTTGGGTGATTTGATGATATGATTGTAAATGTGTTGTATGTTTTGTGACCCTCCCCGCAGACTCTCCAGAGCAGTTCCGCTACACCAACCAGGGAGGAGACGTGGAGATACCAGGGAACGACGACAAGGCCGACCTGGAGCGCACTCGCAACGCCTTCACCGTCCTTGGTGTGGTACTACTATATACACACACACACGCGCACACGCACGCACGCACGCACACACGCACCCACACTCAGTCAGTCACTCATTCATTTTCTCAATCATAATCTCAATCATACTCTCTCACTCACTCACTCACTCACTCACTCACTCACTCACTCACTCACACTCTCTCACACACAGAAATACAAAAAATGTTTCTAAAAAAAGCATTAGTCCGGTTCTAGTATGGAGCAATAAACTGATAATATTAATTCAGCAAAGACGAACATGGAGCCTGAGTGGATAATGAGATTGTCACCTGTGTTGACCCTGCAGGGGTGCCGCCCCACCAGCAGATGGAGCTCTTCACCATCCTGTCAGCCGTGCTGCACTTGGGCAACGTCAACATCCAGGCCAGCGGCAGAGGGGGCGACCGCAGCTACATCGACGTAAGGACTTCAGTCTTTCCTCTCCTGGATGTGCCAACAGCTCCCTGACCGCTATCCGCTCACTCCTTCCTCTCACTCCTTCCTCTCACTCCCCCCTCCACCCCCCCCCCCCCCGCCCCCCCCGCATCCCAGCCAGCAGACAGATCTCTGGCCGTCTTCTCCGTGCTGCTAGGAGTGGACGGGCCCCAGATGGCTCACTGGCTGTGCCATCGCCGGCTGGCTGTGGGGGGGGAGATGCTGGTGAAGCCCATGGCCGGCCAGCGAGCGCTGGAGGCCCGGGACGCCCTGGCCAAGCACGTCTACGGACAGCTGTTCGCCTGGACCGTCCACAGGCTCAACGCCGCCCTGCACGCCCCCCGCGGCCGGCCCAAGTCCTTCATAGGCGTGCTGGACATCTACGGGTGAGCGCGGGTACCGCCGGGTGGCTGGCTTCACACCTCCTGGGGTCACGTTGGTGGCGGCGGTGGAGGTGGCGGTGGAGGTGGCGGTGGTGGCGGTGGTGGTGGTGGTGGTGGCGGCGGTGGTGGCGGTGGTGGGGGAGGTGGCGGTGGGGGAGGTGGTGGTGGTGGTGGAGGCGGTGGTGGTGGTGGCGGTGGTGGGGGAGGTGGTGGTGGCGGTGGTGGTGGTGGTGGCGGCGGTGGTGGCGGTGGTGATGGCAGTGGGGGAGGTGAAATCCCAGCCTCTGGTTCATACTGGTTAGTGACGACAACGTCTCTCCCGGCAGGTTCGAGACCTTTGACCGAAACAGCTTTGAGCAGTTCTGTATAAACTACGCCAATGAGAAGCTGCAGCAGCAGTTCAATCGGGTAGGTGGCGAGGGTGTGTGGTGACAGGTTATCTGGGTTTCTTCATTGGTAGGGGTGCCTCTATGTATGGATGTCAATTGTGGCTTCCACTGCACTCCTGACCATCCCTGGAAGGAGGGACCCCCCACTCTGCGTTCCTCCTCAAGATTTCTTCCTTACCGATTAAGGGAGTTTTTTCTTGCCCTTGAGGGGCTAGGGTCAGGGGGGGGGGGGGGTCATAAATCCTTGGCCTGTTAAGCCCTTTGAGACAAGGGCACAAATAAAATTAAATTGAATTGAAGTTTCAATTCCAATCTAGAACAGACACATTATGGGATGTATGGATGTGTCACTGGTCGCAGTCCGGATCACTGCGTTGATCACCCCTGTGGTGCTGTCCTGTGTGACCCGCCGTGGCCCCGCCCCGTGCGGCCGGCCTGCAGCGTGTGTTCCAGCTGGAGCAGGAGGAGTACGTCCGGGAGGAGCTGGCCTGGAGCAGGATAGAGTTCAGCGACAACCAGGCCTGCATCGACCTGATCGAGGGGCACCTGGGCCTGCTGGACCTGCTGGACGAGGAGGGCAGGGTCAGCCCCTCTTACTAGGACACACACACGCACACGCACACACACGCACGCACGCACGCACGCACGCACGCACGCACGCACACACACACACACACACGCACACACGCACGCACGCACGCACGCACGCACATACATACACGCACACACACACACACACACACACACAGATGGATGCATGCATACACCCTGGCACGCACACACACACACGTATACATATGGGCGCATGCACTCACACAAAAAAGGATGCACACACATACTCATGCACACATACATACACACACACACATACACATCTGTGCACAACCTCACACACACACACACACACACAGACACACACACATACACACACACGCACTGTCTCACTCACACACACACACACACACACACCAGTCTCGAACACACACACACACACACATGCACACACACACACACACACACACACACACACACACACACACATGCACACACACACAGATGGATGCATGCATACACCCTGGCACGCACACACACACACACACACACACACGTATACATATGGGCGCATGCACTCACACGAAAAAGCATGCACACACATACTCATGCACACATACATACACACACACATACACATCTGTGCACAACCTCACACACACACACACACACACAGACACACACACACACACACACACACACACACGCACACACGCACACACACACACACACACACACACACACACACACACACAGAGGTTCCCTGAAGCTTGTGGTCGATTGTAGGCCTACCGTCTTCGGTAGACATGAACGCTTGATTCCTGTGTCTTCGCTCTAGATGCCAAAGGGTTCTGATGAGAACTGGGCGGTGAAGCTGTACGACCAGCACCACGGCTCCAACCCCCACCCGCACTTCAGCAAGCCTCGGCTGTCCAACAGTGCCTTCATCCTCCTGCACTTTGCCGATGCAGTAAGTCCCGTCCACACGGGGAGAGGAACAGGCAGCGATCCCTTTATCCGTTTTGTTTGGGCCATCTCATGGAGAGATCACCAAACAGGATGTGGGCCACATCTGCATTTTTCGTTTTGTTCTGACTTTAAAGTCTGAATTCTGATGTGAGAGTAAGAAAAAAAGTCTAAAATAATCACATGCGGGGGGGGGGGCATTAGCTCAGGAGGTAGAGCGGGTCGGCCGGTAACCGCAAGGTTGCTGGTTCGATCCCCGGCTCCTCCCTAGCTGAGTGTGGAGGTGTCCCTGAGCGAGACGCCCTCACCCTAATTCCTCCTGACGAGCTGGCTGTCACCCTGCGTGGTCGACTCCGCCGTCGGTGTGTGAATGTGTGCATGAAGGGGTGAATGTCAGTCAACACTGTAAAGCGCTTTGGATAAAAAGCGCTCTATAAACGAGGACCATTTACCACATGCGGCCCAAATCTTCTTTCGTCAGAAACGAATGATCGTTTATATCGTTCGCTATGTGTTTTTATTTATTCAAACGTCAGGTTCAGTACGAGTGCGGCGGCTTCCTGGAGAAGAACCGAGACACGGTGTTTGAGGAGCCTATCAACATCCTCCGAGCAAGTCAGGTGATATCTGCTAACCTCTGGTCTCTATTTGTATTTGTGTGTGCGTCACACACGCAGTATTCATGTGTGTGTGGGGGTCTTCTGTTGGTCCAACCCCTGGGGGGTAACAGGGGGGTCTGCTGTTGGTCCAACCCCTGGGGGGTAACAGGGGGGGTTCTGTTGGTCCAACCCCTGGGGGGTAACAGGGGGGGTCTGCTGTTGGTCCAACCCCTGGGGGGTAACAGGGGGGGGGTAACTGTCGTTCTGTTCTCCTGCCAGTCCGAGCTGGTGGCGGAGCTCTTCCAGCAGCCCCCCCCACCGGAGGACTGCCAGGCCGTGGCAGGCGGGACTTCCTTCTCGCCGGCCAATGGGAGCCTTCGATCAGGGAGGAGGAGGAGCCACAAGGAGCACAAACTGACGGTGGGGTTTCAGGTAAACGTGACTTTTTTCTCCATCAGCCTCTGATTAGAACCCATCCCCCCCCCCCCCCCTCCCCCCATTGCTCAGACGTGCCGCTGTCAGCAGTAGGGTTTGTGGTTTTTTAAAGCTGCGGTTCTCAAATGGGGGTACGCGTGCCCCTATGGGTACTTTCGAGTACTGCAGGGGGGGGGGGGTACTCAGAAAAAAATATATAGAGATAAAAGTTTACTGGGTTTTTTTTTTTCACCCTGAGCAAGTTCCAATTCTAAAAGCTAGACAAAAGCAAATCGAGTGGTTGAAATGTTAATCTGAAAACAAGTAGGAAGGAAAGAGAAAGCAGAAAGCATCAAGAAATACCAAAATGTCGTCGGTTTCAGGAAGAAACTTTTTTTCCTCCCGAAAACGGTTCCTTCTGGTGAAGTTGGTACTCAGCTGAAAGCAACATCTTACACTACACTAGTAGACAACGTTTGAGAACCACTGTTCTCAAGCAACCTAAAGGAAATACCAGCCATACGGAAAGAAGCGTATGGATAACACCATAACCACTGGACTAC
>NC_140279.1:654309-683723 GCF_964030765.1 Micromesistius poutassou
TCGCACAACAAGGGGTTCACACAACACTCGCTCAGGAACGCACAAGACACCGCTCAGGAGCGCACAAAACACACGCTCAGGAGCGCACAAGACACCGCTCAGGAGCGCACAAAACACACAACACGCTCAGGAGCGCACAAAACACACGCTCAGGAGCGCACAAAACACACAACACGCTCAGGAGCGCACACGACACACACTCAGGAGCGCACAAAACACACGCTCAGGAGCGCACACGACACACAACACGCACAGCAGCGCACACGACACACAACACGCTCAGGAGCGCACAAAACACCGCTCAGGAGCGCACAAAACACACGCTCAGGAGCGCACAAAACACCGCTCAGGAGCGCACAAAACACACGCTCAGGAGCGCACAAAACACACGCTCAGGAGCGCACAAAACACACGCTCAGGAGCGCACAAAACACACGACACGCTCAGGAGCGCACAAAACACACGCTCAGGAGCGCACAAAACACACACGCTCAGGAGCGCACAAAACACACGCTCAGGAGCGCACACGACACCGCTCAGGAGCGCACACGACACACAACACGCTCAGGAGCGCACAAAACACACGCTCAGGAGCGCACAAAACACACGCTCAGGAGCGCACAAAACACACAACACGCTCAGGAGCGCACAAAACACACGCTCAGGAGCGCACAAAACACACGCTCAGGAGCGCACAAAACAACACGCTCAGGAGCGCACAAAACACACACGCTCAGGAGCGCACAAAACACACGCTCAGGAGCGCACAAAACACACGCTCAGGAGTGCACAAAACACACACACACAAAACAGGGTCGCACAACACAGGGGTTCACACAACACTCGCTCAGGAACGCACAAAACACCCGCTTAGCGTCACACAGAACAGCCGCTCAGCGTTGTTAAGGGGACCTTAAGGGGTTAAGGGCTCCTTTAAGCTCCTTTAAGGGGTTAAGACCTTAAGGGCTCCTTTTCAACAGTGCCGAGGTTGGGCAGCAGAAATGCAAATTAAATTTTAACATCAAATTTTCACTCTTCAAATATTTTGAAATAATATGATTTGTAACAGATTTCTTTTGTAATCAGTTCATATCATGTATTTTATTAGATGTCAGTCTGGTTTTCGTATCGCTGCTGAACTTTAACTAAGCCAGTGGATCCTAATAAGCAGACAGACAGACAGACAGACAGACAGACAGCCTGACAAGAGGCAGCGGGAGTCCTCTGGTCTATTGTCTGGTAATTGGCTGGTGGCTGTCTGTCTGTCTGCGCTCTAATTGGCTGGAGGTGAGCCGCTACCTGCACCTCCTCCTCCGGGGTGTCTGCACACTGAAGGGAGCCGGGCGTCTGTCTGAGTAGAAGCCCATTAATTCCCCAAACCCTGCTGTCGTCATGTTGTCTCTCTCTCCCAGGAGTATATGTCCCCCCCAACCTGGGCACCAGCGTCAAAAGTGTCCCCTCGCCCACTTCACTCCTCCACACTCTAAATGCGTCTGGCCGGACGGCGGAGAGGGGATGCTTCGACAGAACCAGCCCATCGTGAGCTAATTGCCGAGGAGACGTTTAGGGATGAAGAGAGGAGGTGCAGGGACGGTGAAGGGAGAGGAGAAAGGGTGGAAACGAACGCTCAAAAGGCGGGACGACGTTAAAAGGAAAAGCAACAGAGGCTCTGTTGTGGGGGGGGGGGGGGGGGGGGGGTCGGAGCAGAGAGGAGCAGAACAGACGAGGACGACCATAAGGGGGTAGTAGGAGTGAAACACGTTTTACCCCGTCCTTTTTGTCCCTCTCCAGAGCGCCATGGAGGAAGTCGCGAGACACCTCCTCGTTCTCATCCAACCACTGGATGACAAACGGCTCGAACCATCTACGGGGGGGGGGGGGGGGGGGGGGGCAGGAAAGAAAATGAGATATGTTTGAGTCTGTGTGTGTGTGCACGTGCATGTATGCGTGCGTGTGTGTGTGTGTGTGTGTGTGTGTGTCAGTGTGTGTGTGCGTGTCTATGTTTGCGTGCGTGCGTGCATGCGTGCGTGCATACCGATGTGTGTGTATGCTTGGGCGTGCATGGGCGTGTTCGCGTACGTGTGTGTGTGTGTGTGTGTGTGTGTGTGTGTGTCAGTCAGTGTGTGCGTGTGTGCAGATGCGTGTGTGTGTGTATGTTTGCGTGCGTGCTTGCGTGCTTGCATGCGCGCGTGCGTGCGTACCGACGTGTGTGTATGCGTTGGCCGTGCATGGCCGTGCTCGCGTACGTGTGTGTGCGTGTGTGTGTGTGTGTGTGTGCGTGTGTGTTGGGGCTACTCACGCCGGGTACTCGGGCACCCTGCTCTTGAAGAAGGGCAGGTCCTTGCAGTACTCGTTGTACAGCCACTTGACTTTAAAGTGCAGGTTCATGTAGTCAGCGCTCTTACACAGCCGGTTCTTCTCGTGCTCTGAGGGGGAAGGCAGACACAATCGGCAAATCATTAAGAAAGCAGCAGGTATTTTGGCTTCTTCTGGCCATGTTCTTAAAAGTGAATTCTCTGTGTTGCCATCAGGGCGTCGCTACGCTTTACCTGCTTGCAGAACAAACCGCCATTCCAAGTCGTTCATCCCCTCTGCAATTCGACTACTAAATGCTCCGTAGTTGTGTATGTGTATTTGTTGTTTGTATATTACTGTGTCTGTATACAAGCTGCTCAAACTAATTGCCCCTAGTGGGATTAATAAAGTTGTATTGTATTGTACGTCAGCGCCGGTTCTCTCCGCGTCCCGGGGGGGGATTGTGGGCGAGGGACGCGAAGAGTCGAGGCTTCTAGTGGACGAGTGAACCGGCCCCTTACCCTCCATGGCGTACTTCATGTCCTGGGCGAAGAGGTTCCACATGACCTCGGCGCTGATCTTCCCCACGTTGAGCTCCTGGGGAAACCTTTTAACGGGGGAGGAGGAGACACACAGCGGAACGTTGTTACAGAGACGGGACGGGGCCGATAGCACCGTGGAACCTTTGAGAGTCGCTGTAAAGGGTAAGTGGCGATAGGAATCCTGCAGAGTTTCACAAGGTGAAACCTGGCCTCCTGTGGAAGACCTGTTCAAATGCCAGACGTCTTCAGCCAAGGTCAGGCGTCAAACACAGCATATTTTTCACAGCATATTGATAATTTACATTAACATTTACATTTAGGGCATTTACCAGACGCTTTTATCCAAAGGGGACTTACAATAAGTCCATTTGTCAGAAGAAGGAGAAAAATATGTCACTGTCGACACCAAGCACTAGCTATCACTAGGTTAACCCATTCCCCGTATATGACAAAGAGCGCTAGGATAAGACGCTACACAACTAAGTACTTTTCTTTTCTTTTTCTGATCACATAGAAAGTGTCTCCGGTAGACTCCGGTAGATAAAGTGTGACCCGATAGAGAAGGCTTGATGAACCTACTGGTTGATAAAGTGTGATAGAGAAGGCTTGATGAACCTACTGGTTGATAAAGTGTGATGGAGAAGGCTTGATGAACCTACTGGTTGATAAAGTGTGATAGAGAAGGCTTGATGAACCTACTGGTTGATAAAGTGTGATAGAGAAGGCTTGATGAACCTACTGGTTGAGACAAGGCGTGTAGGAGTTCTTGTCCTCCTCGATGATGGAGACGATCAGGGTGATGAGTTTGGACCAGAAGTCCAGGTTCTTGATGCTGGGCCCTTGCTCTTCAGGAGGCACGACCCCCTGCTTCGCCTGGGGTGGGGTGGGGGGGGGAGGGGGGGGGGGGGGGTGGAGACACGGGGCAAAGAACATCAGGGTCCATGGAAACCATCACCATGGCAACCGTCTCCTTGGTAGCATTTATACACTGGGCCTAATGGGGTGAAACTATTGGTAAATGGTATGACTCCAATGGTCTCGGTATGACTCCAATGGTGTGCCTCACACACCACGTCTTCAGAACAAATGTTCCACCAGAGAACCAGACCTCAAAGGAGCTTCATGTGAGAACAAGTGAAGAAGCACATTTTTACAGCTTTAATTCCAGGAAACATGAAACACTATTAAAGACACTTAGTTAGGATAGTCCATGCGTCATCCTCAAAATATCTCCATAAATGTCTGCTAAATTCAGAAGGTTTTTTTTTAGCACATTTTTACAGCTTTAATTCCAGGTAACACATCATTAATTCACTACCAAATGTGCTAAAAGAAAAGCTTCTGAATTCAGGACACGTTTAGCAGACATTCATGGAGATATTCTGAGCATAGTGCATGGACTATCCTAACTTAGTTTGCAATTCACGGCCAACTGCAGAACATTGGCCCAGGTTGACACCGAACAGGCCAGCACAAGTATAACCAACAAGAAACTTCATCCGACCAGGAACAGAAAATAGGTATTATATATAACCCTGGCACACTGGTGTGGGTGTGTGTTGAGCCAGGGTGAAGCACCTTGACGTATTCATCACAGAGCCTTGTTCACGTTGTTCTCTGCAGACAGAGTAGTGTCTGCCGAGAGTACTTGAAGCCGGGGGCAAACAGGGACATGTGGACTGCAGGGGTTGAAACTGAAGGAGGAGGTTCTGACTATAGAGCACGGCCGTCAGGCGGCGACGACCTGTTCATACAAAGGACGACCTGTTCACTGTGGAATGCGTGGAGCCACGCATGAATGGAACTGATATTTTAATGAGAGGCAGAAGAGATCAAACCAACATCCCCCCGCCTGTGTGTTTGTGTAGACAGTGGAGTGAGGACATTGTGTAAAGACTCAGACATACACACACACACACACACACCGCAGTTCCCCAACGTTTCTTACCGGGTCTGTCTGGTACTCTCTGCTGTAAAGTTCGTGACAGTTGTTGAAGATGTACTCGTAGGTGGAGTTGAGACACGCTTTGACGCAGTCCTTCACCACCTGACTGGCCCTGGGGGGGGACTGCAGCTCCTGGACCTGAGCACAGACCACAGCGGGATTCAGGAGCAGGGATCTTCAGGGAAACTCATTCTCTATTCGCCCAGAGTCAAAGCCATGAAGACAATCTGTCAATCATTTCATTTCAAGAAAGAAGTTAGTTATGCAAAAGGTAGAATGCATGCTAAACTCCAAGTCACAAAGCAAGGACATACCTAGGTTTGTTTGAAGGTACTTTTTGCTCCACACGGTCAAAGAAACTTGTTGATTTCAGTCATCAGCCTCATGAAAATCCAGCACCAAACACAAATCACGACCGAATCCAGATGATCATTACTCTGCATGTAAATTACCTTCTGCCTTCCTGAATCCTGCCCGCTTGACCTTTTTCAAATCCTCCTCCAACAACTGCTAGTAGGAAAATCACAGAACCTCTCGTTGGGAGAACCCGAAGAAGAGAGAGAGCGAGAGAGAGGGGGAGGGGCCGTACCTTCATCCTGAAGAAGGTGATGCTGGTGAGCAGGTCCACCGTGGACTTGAGGTCCTGCAGCCTCTCAGGACTGCTGGCAGGGAAGTTGTTCTGCAGGCCAGAGAAACGCGGTGTGTAAACCAGTGCAATCTGTGTGCGTGTGAATGCACGAGGTGTGCGTGTATCTTGTAGCCGTGACTGCGTACACGTGTGTGTGTGTGTGTGTGTGTGTGTGTGTGTGTGTGTGTGTGCAGGCGGGTTCCTTGCGGCCTTCTCTCGCCAAACACCCCCGCGCCTGGGGAGCGGGAGTGCCGTGCCCGTGTGTGTCGGCGCATGTGTCTGAGGAGGATGGAGGTGTGATTCTCATTTGCACAGCTGCCTGCTTGGCCGCGCCGGGCCACACTGAGAGAAGGATGCAGGAACAGGACAGAACCTCAGAGGAGGAGAGGGTCAGACGTCTGCGTTCACGTGTGTCTGAACTCCGACGCCGAGGGAGGAACTTGGCTCCTACGCGCCGGGGTGTGATAAACACTAAGGGCTGACTTAGTTCTACTGAGTATTTCAGGAATTCATTGGAGATGGCAAAGTGCAAAGGGACACGTTAACAGTTTTCCTGGCAAACTGTCAAAGCCCCGAGAGTCGAGGAAAGCCTTGTTACAGGGCTGGCCTAGACCACAGTGTTATGTTTAAGCAGGGGGAGAGTGCTTCCACCTGATTGCCTGCTGAGTCATTAGGAGCCCACAGGGGGCCCGGAAAGGAACAGAGGCCAAGGAGACTAAAGGCTTACAAACGGCTCGCCTGACATGATGCACACGAGCAGAGCGGTGGAATCACTGCACTGGGACCTGGAAATATAGCAGAGCTAATTCATAAGGTCTTCATGCAGTGGATAACGGATAACGGAAGGCCTTTTGGACCTTCATTAAAGGATTGTTTTTCTAATGCTGTTAAGGAATATGAACAGCATGTCTAATGCAAACAATATAAATGTGTTCTGGATTCTCTTCCATCTAAAACTATTTGAAACTGTCCTTTGTATAAAAAAAATAATTACAAATAAATGTGCTATTTATTTTTTTATATGACTATATTATTATTAATATCACTAATGTAATGTAAAATCACAAATTGAGCTTATAGTTGAGCTATAGGCCCACACAAAGTAAAAGACAAAGAGATTTACCCGGTACATGGAAAGGTCAATCCTCAGAGAGTTATGGAGTTGGTCCAAGAGTTTCACAAATCTCTCTTTCTGTAAATGGAGAGACAAACCAGGTCAGAGACATCAACACTACAGGAGGGAACAAATGGACTGCTTTCATACTGCGCTTTTCTAACCAGTGGCCACGCTTTACCATATTGCCCAACATTCACCCATTCATGCACACATTCACACACCGACGGCGGAGTCAGCCATGCAAGGCGACCGCCAGCTGGTCAGGAGCAGTCAGGGTGAGGGCGTCTCGCTGAGGGACACCTCCACACTCTGCTAGGAGGAGCCGGGGATCGAACCAGCAACCTTCCGTTTAGAAGTCAACCCGCTCTACCTCCTGAGACACATGCCAACCAATTGCTAGATGCTAGATAATACAACCACATGGTTCTAGAAGTCAACTATATAACAGCTTAGAAGACCACAGAGCTGGTTAATGCTCCATGGGAGTCCACCGACACTGAATCTGATTATTCTCTGTGTTTTCAGTGCCTCACCCCAAAGTTGGAGGCAGCGAAGCGGTCTGAGGCAGAGACGTTGTTGGTGGCTTGGGTGGTGTGGGCGTAGTAGGCGTTGATGTTAGCGAGCAGGGTGCTCATGACCGCCGGTACGCCCGGACACATGTACTTAGAGGAGAGGCAGGCGAAGTGGCTGCAGACAGACGGTCCACACAGTTAGCCTCAGACAGATCCCACGCAAACGATCATCCAAGAAAAGATCATCCTTCAATCAATGAATATTTACACCTGCATTTTTTTAAGGACAGCAGTAAAACAACAGTGACTCGACGTGAGTTTTAGTGAGTAAGCAGAGAATAGCATCAGGTTGATTTACAGAGTTGCAGAGGTTCAGGACTCACGTCATGGCCTGATAGATGGATTCCACGCCGTAGCGCATGGCGAACTCATCCACTATCTCCTGGGGGGTCTCCTCAAAGTACACCTTCCAGGCGTCGTCCCCTTTGGCGTCGGGGATCTTCACCACGCCGTTGTTCTGGATGTCCGTCACGTAGTGGAACAGGTTCTGCAGAGAGAGGGGAGAGTTGTTGTCAGCCAATGCGATGTCTCTGTGGATTGAGGGGGATAACAAAAACAGACCGCAATGCAACGGCAGCAGGAAAGTATGTCATCAATGGAACAAGAACAGAGAATACTTTCTGAGCTGTGTTGGCTTATCTGTCCGTTCAAAACATTTCAAATTGTCCAAGAGCTTTGCTCTAGGAGTTCTCACAAAAGTCTCACAAAAAATCCATTCCTCTCTAGAAGTACTCAGTTATGAAACGTTATGTTTGATGTGTCTTTTTTCAAAGAGCGTTAGAAAGAGAGAGAATGAGGGACAGCTGGAGAGTGAATGAGCGTACTTCGTGCAGGCAGGTGTATTGAACGTGATACGGTGCGACGGTTTCCTCTCCTTTGATCTCCACGTTGATGTGCATCCGTATGGCGCCCGACACAGCAGACTTATCCGTACGCTTGTCTGGGGGAAGTGCAGAGACGCGTCAGAACACAGAGCCTTTCATTTCTGGCTAAGCCGTCCAAACACTGCAGTAATGGTGTCAGCGAGATGAGCCGTGGCAGGAAGCTACTGTGAGCGTTCTGATATCAGTTCAGATTCAGATTCAGATTCAGATTCAGAAAACTTTATTGTCTGTCGTAATAGAAGATCTTCTCTTCTTAGATCTTAAACAAGGAACAAGTATAATGATCATGTCATTATACATTCATATCCATCCATCCGTCCATCTATCAACCACCCATCCATTCATCGACTGTTCATCTGTCCATAATCCAACCATCTGTCCATCTATTCATCCATCCACTTATCCATTCATCCATCAATCCATTCATCCATCCATCGCCCTTCCATCCGTTTTATAAATGAAATGACAGTATGTAGTTATCGGATTGTTTGGATGTCCCCGGTACAAAGAGGAGACCACGCCCACCTAGGTTGTACCAGACGTCCATCTCCCCGCTCAGCGTGCGGACCTCGATGATGGTCTGGCCCAGGAAGTCGTCCGACTCTCGCTTGAACTTCTGCTTCACGCGGGACTTGATGTCGTCGTCCTCGTCCCACACGCGCACCTTGATGCGGTCGGAGGAGTTGTGGCACTCGCTGCAACGGCCAATCACACACCGTGTCAGTCAGTCCAGCATCACATCCTAACACAACAACCTACACACACATACTGTATCAGTCCTGACATAGACCTACACACACTGTATCAGTCCTGACACAGACCTACACACACTGTATCAGTCCTGACACAGACCAACACACACTGTATCAGTCCTAACACAGACCTACACACACACACACACACTGTATCAGTCCTAACACAGACCTACACACACTGTATCAGTCCTGACACAGACCTACACACACTGTATCAGTCCTAACACAGACCTACACACACTGTATCAGTCCTAACAGAGACCTACACACACCTTCACCTCAAATCACAGAAAGAAAAAAAGAAAGAAAAAATAAGAAAAAGATCTTTTTTCTATCGTTTTTTTAAACTCACAAGTTGAAGTTCTCCTCCCAGACGGGGTTGAGGTTCCCGTAGATGGTCTTGGTCCTCTTCTTGGTCTTGCCCACCTGGACGGTGACGTAGGGGTCGCTGGAGCCCGTCTTGTCCTTGGCCTGGAGGCCCTGGGCACACAAGACTGAGGCACACACACACACACAGCTACAGTCAGTCACACAAGACTGAGAGACACACACACACACACACACACACAGCTACAGTCAGTCACACAAGACTGAGACACACACACACACACAGCTACAGTCAGTCACACAAGACTGAGACACACACACACACAGCTACAGTCAGTCACACAAGACTGAGACACACACACACACACACACACAGCTACAGTCAGTCACACAAGACTGAAACACACACACACACACACACACACACACACAGCTACAGTCAGTCACACAAGACTGAGACACACACACACACACACAGCTACAGTCAGTCACACAAGACTGAGACACACACACACACACACAGCGGCTACAGTCAGTCACACAAGACTGAGACACACACACACACACAGCGGCTACAGTCAGTGGCCCAGCGTTTGAGTCCTACTCCTTCTTTAGATGTCATCTCACCAATGAACACATGAACACACAAGCCTCACCAATGAACACATGAACACACAAGCCTCACCAATGAACACATGAGCCTGACCAATGAACACATGAGCCTGACCAATGAACACATGAGCCTGACCAATGAACACATGAGCCTGACCAATGAACACATGAGCCTCACCAATGAACACATGAGCCTCACCGATGAACACATGAGCCTCACCGATGAACACATGAGCCTGACCAATGAACACATGAGCCCCATCGATGAACACATGAACACATGAGCCTGACCAATGAACACATGAGCCTCACCAATGAACACATGAGCCTGACCAATGAACACATGAGCCTCACCAATGAACACATGAGCCTCACCAATGAACACATGAGCCCCATCGATGAACACATGAACACATGAGCCTCACCGATGAACACATGAGCCTGACCAATCAACACATGAGCCTCACCAATGAACACATGAGCCCCATCGATGAACACATGAACACATGAACACATGAGCCTCACCGATGAACACATGAGCCTCACCAATGAACACATGAACCCATGAGCCCCACTGATGAACACATGAGCCCCATCGATGAACACATGAACACATGAGCCTCACCAATGAACACATGAGCCCCATCGATGAACACATGAACACATGAGCCCCAACCGATGAACACGTGAGCCTCACCAATGAACACATGAACCCATGAGCCCCCACCGATGAACACATGAGCCCGACCGATGAACCCATGAACCCATGGCCCACCCGTGATGCTGATCTTGGCCGACCACTTGGAGGTGCCGTCCAGCACACTCTGCTTGATCTGCTTCATGTGCGTGACGTGCGTCGCCTTGACGACGGCGAACACCTCCTGGATGAGCTCGAAGATCTCGGGCTTGTTCCTCTCGCGGATCTTCATGCGGTCCTTCAGCACCATGATGATGTTCTGCGTGCGGTCCTCGGCGCCGTGCTTGGAGCTCTTCTCGGCCGCCCCTGGTGGAGTGGAGGGGGGGCATCACGGTGAGCGCTGGTTCTCACGGGCTGTTTCTGAAATGCTATACTACATACTGCATACTGCATACTGACACAGTATATACTGTGCACTACATACTACTCCCCGCCCTAGTATGCAGTATAGTATGCAAGTATGACAAGTATTCAGCAGTGTACTACCCAGTCACATGACCAAAAAATTTGGTTATAAATATAAACGGTTGAGCCATTTGTTCTGTTAACAATGAAAAACACACAATTACAAAAACATACGAAAGCTTATCACATCAAAATAAACAATTAATTAAAACTAATTATACATTTATACATTTATGTATTTGTATTCGCCGCTCGCATTGTCCGCCGTTATTTTAAATGTTCAGCGGTGCCGCGTTGCATTATGGGATACAGTATCCGACGTTGTGAGCTCTGGATGTATACTAGAATTTTTTGACCGATTAGTACATCATCCGGGTAACTGTCGCATACTTCAAAAAAACATTTTTCGCGTACTGCATACTACTTACTACTTTTACGTCACGATCAGTATACGAGCAGTATGCAGTATGCCATTTCAGAAACGGCCATGCTCTCACAGTGGACCCCCTCTAAGACATCTTTTCAGCTGAGTACCCCCCTTCACAGCACAACTTTTTTTTTGGGGGGGGGGGGAAAAGAATGCAATTAACATAAATGATGTACGTGTGTTCTATTTGGTGGTGTAAAAATGAGCTTTAAAAGGATGCGAATACTCACAATTTAGTGATAAACATGGGCCTGCCTATCTTTATCCCCCATTTGAGAAGCACTGCCATAGAGTATGGCTTCCTCGATTTGCCTTATTAACAAAACAAACCAAGCCCTGACAATAGCAGATCACGATGTCAGAGTAAGCGTGGACACATTTATCTCGACAATGGTGATGCTTCTACGCAGAGGCCATGGAAGAAGTCAATAATTCATAAGCCTGCCTGGGAAATACAGAGTCAAATAGATTAAATGGAGGGAGAGGGGCTGTCTAGAAAAGACAAACTGCTTTAATATCCTTCTAAGAGATACAGACCAAACAAAGAAGGAGACGTAGGCAGAGGATTACCTGGCGGGCCAAATAGCAGAGAGAGAGAGCTCAAAGATGGACTAGATACAGACTCATTGTGATTTTAAATAAAGCTGCTGTCAGCCTGGAGCCTTTAAACAGCCTACTTTCCATTCTACATTCTTCATATATTCTGCATACACTAACTGCAACGGATGTGTCCATGCAGGCAGGACATTCAAGAGGGTTTGGCTCTGCTCTCAGCCTGATGGTTCTGAAGGGTGGTGACGCCCGACCCCTACATCTACTGTAACATACTCCCCCTTACCCCCCCCACACCCCTCTTACGCAACCTATTGTATGTTGTACGTCCTGGCACTTAATGTACTCACTTATTGTATGTTGTACGTCCTGGCACTTAATGTAGTGACAGCGTTATATTGTTGTTTCTATTTCTTCTGACAAATGTGCTTTGATTGTAAGTGGCTTTGGATAAAAGCGTCTCCTAAATGTCAATGGAAACGTAACGTCTGTTCGATGACTAAACAGCCTCCCTCCAGAGAGGAGGTCAGGGAGGAGGTCAGGGAGGAGGTCAGGGAGGAGGTCAGAGAGGAGGTCAGGGAGGAGGTCAGGGAGGAGGTCAGAGAGGAGGTCAGGGAGGAGGTCAGAGAGGAGGTCAGGGAGGAGGTCAGAGAGGAGGTCAGGGAGGAGGTCATGGAGGGGGTCAGGGAGGAGGAGGTCAGGGAGGAGGTCAGAGAGGAGGAGGTCAGGGAGGAGGTCAGGGAGGAGGTCAGAGAGGAGGTCAGAGAGGAGGAGGTCAGGGAGGAGGTCAGAGAGGAGGTCAGGTGTTCCCCTGAGCGCCCAGCGGCGGTCTCACTTTGGAGGCAGTCGGCGTTGAGCAGGTCCTGGCACTTCTCGTGGCACTTGACCCCGCACTCGGTGCAGCGCATGCCCTGGCGCGCGATGCCCCACAGCAGGCCCTCGCACTCGTAGCAGTAGGTGGGCGTGGTGGCCGTCCACACCTCAAAGTTGTGCGGCGTGGTGCAGGAGATGGGGTAGATCAGCGCCTGCAGGGTCTTCTTGTACACGTGGCTCTTCTGCCGGGGGGTGGAAGAGGAGAAGACGTGACGCATTGGTCAATGGCAAAAAAACGGACTGCGTTTATACAGCGCTTTTCTAACCAGTGGCAACGCGGCAAAGGGCCGTACGATAATTGCCTAACATTCACCCACATTCACGCACACGGTCCCCCACGCTGGCGGCGGTGTCAGCCATGCAAGGCTGACACATTTCAAACTAACTGAAACCGAGTTGAATTGCTGTTGTTTCTGTGGTTGTGATTGTGTGCTCGTTCTAGACCAGATAGATACACATGTATATTTAAGCAATAGATCACGACAGGCTGTGGTATACGCTCATTATACCACAGTTAAGGGTGCGTTGTCCGTCCCGACGCGCAGTGGAGGGGCGGCGACCCCCTTCACTGTGGTATAATGACCGTATATCACTGACTGAAGTGATCTATTGCTTTTATAAAACGGTTACGTAAATATGGCGAAATGAAAGTCATAGACACCCTCAATTTTGAAAAAGCTCGAAAGTCGGAAAAGCATTTTTTTTTAACGAATACAAAAAAGTAGTCCCTCCTGGCTGCCGGCAAAGTGTACGGCGGTTGCTATGCAACACACTGTAGCGTCCTTCAGAGAGAAGGCTAGGCTACAGACGGTAGCTTGGTTCGCCAGCAATTTAGCCTACTATCGAGTTCACTCACCGTGTGCCTATTGCTGTACAACATTTCCACCCTCTCCAGCAATCAACATATTTTTAGGCTTCAGTGAACTATGCTATCGCTTTTATATATAAATAAACAACAGTTAGAGTTAGGCGCGGAGTGATACTGAACTCTGTAAACTGAACGGGCGTCATAGCTGTGTGTATACGCTCAATATACAACGGTTGGGAACCAATCAGATCGCTTGATTTAGGCCCCCCGTTTTATATATATGCAGTATATGTATATGTTTATTGATACAAATGGAATATTAAAGGGTCACTGTGGTGGGGTACCGACCAGCTCTTCGTTGTGCAGGGTGCTGGATGTCAGCGCAGACGTGATACCCGCCTTCCTGGAGTTCTGAACCAGAGACTGAGAGGAAAGGAGAACGCATCACTTCCTGTTGTGCACACAATCGTCCATCGCTTTCAAAGCAACTTTGATCAGAACAGTGAGTCCTCCAGGGCTGGAGCTACCGTTACCATAAACATGTTCTCCAGAAGAACACATCAGACACATCAGAAGATGGCCAGGAGAGAGTATAAAATGACTACTCTCTAAATAATACCGTTGGTGTTACTCACCATAGCCTGTGGCGGCAACGTCAGAAAAGGGGGGGAAAGGAAGAAGAGGAAATAGTGTGAATTTGGAGCATGAAAAGAGGAGATTTTTGGGGAGTGACACAAAAGACATTCAAAGGTTCAACACAATCACCTGCCTGCTGTGCACCGGTTAGGACATCTATGATTGGAAAACAGTTTGTTATTCAACGCTGCGTGTAGTAGTAACTGTTGTGCTCTCATCATTAAAGGGGATGTATGCAGAAGCATAAAGGGAAGTAAACCGCCTCAATGATTTCAACAGAAGGAGTTTGGCTCTCAGGCGTCTGAATCATCTCTGAATGAACTGACTGTAAGTCATTCTCCTCAGGTTGTACCTCTGGCCTGGACAAGCACAGCTGACCATTTATGAATGTGACAGTGAGTATGTGTGGATGACTTTGTGTGTGTGTGTGTGTTTGTGTGTGCGTGTGTGTGTGTGTGTGTGTAGTTAAAATCATTTGAGGTAAGGCTCTAGGGAGAAATAGAGCAAAAGAGAGGGAGGGAGATGGAGAGCAGATTGATCGACAGAGACATCACGTGTGTGTGTGTGTGTGTGTGTGTGTGAGTGAGTGTGTGTGTGTGTGTGTGTGTGTGTGTGTGTGTGTGTGTGTGTGTGAGGAGCTGGCGTGTGCGACGTGCAGCAGTGTGTGTGGGACAGCGCGATGCATTGACCCTGACAGGCGGGTCTGGGCTATGGATGAGTCTCTGCTGGGCTGAGACAGGGCTGTTTTGTCACAGGTCTGTCTGCGAAAAAATCAATAAGGTGACAGGAGAAAGTGGACCTGGGTGGGTGGGGGGGGGGGGGGGGGGGGGGTGGTGTGGGGGGTGCATTGTGTTGCACATTGTGTGTTTAATAACTGAGAGCATGGCGGGTGACAGCCATGTCACCCAGGGAGACTCAGCCCCACTGTCTCTGTCTCTGTCCACCAGTGCAGTCAGTCACTGGACAAGATTGCAGGGAAAAAATAAAGGCGGAAGAGGAAGTGGTGTCCCTAAGAACAGATTACTAGGTATTATTTTCACCCAAATATCCTCCTGTTGGGAAGCAACCACCGCTGCTTTGCAAATCACAGAAATGTAGAAATATGGACCCGATGAAACCGTAGGTAATACGTCACGGCCACCGCCATTGATGGGGGTTTTTGCAAAGCAGCAGAGGAAACAATATCTATCTTTCAATCTCTAGCTATGTATCTATCTATGGGCACATTGAACCGGAGTTTTCAAAATACATAACAGGGCGATGAACCACCCGCTGTGATCCTAAACAAACGAAAGAACAAATATACAAAAAAAGTATTCCCATTTTTCTTATCGGCTGAGTAAGATGGTCTGAACCGCTGTGAGGCCCCTGGTTGGAGGCTGGTAGAGGAGTGTATGTGTGTGTGTGTGTGTGTGTGGGGGGGGGGGGGGGGGGGGGGGGGGAGGGCGGGGGAGTTGTGTAGATCAGTGGAAGACCCCTGGATCAAACCCCCCCCCCCCCCTTCCTCACTCAAAGGCCCTTCACCAACCCCCCCCCCTCCCCCTCCTCACTTCTCAACACACCCAGAGGCTACATGACTCACTCGCGGCAGCAGGTACAAGCAGGTCACAGACGAGAGGGTCGAGAAGTGGGGAGAGAGAGAGTGCAGAGAATAGAGAGAGGACGAGAGGGAGCAGCGTGATTCATTCAGACATGGCAGAGGATGATGAGGAGAGGATGAGGAGCGACAGCTGCTCTGATGAGACACACCGCAGCCCGGCTCTGGGCCGACGCTAATGAAACTCACCAGATCCCTGACCAGAGGCATGGCTTTCCTCTTCCTGAGGTCTGGCATGCTGTCGATGCTGTACAGAGCTCCGCCCACACTGGAAAACACAAACGCACTCCAGTTCAACCCTTTCGTATTTAGAGGATATTGTTCAAATGTTGCAAAACGTTTGCGTTTTTGGTCAAGCTTTGTTATGTTTTACCTTGACTGAGACGATTCATTTAATTTCACTGCTTGATTTTCAGGGATAATGTGAAAACATTTTATATTCTTTGTTGAATTGCACAGAATGAAAGATCAATATGAGACTATAAATATAAGGATGATCAGTAATATGAGTTGAACTAGTAGTAGTTTAGTAGTAGTAGTGCATTTCATCTAGATGAAATATGATCTGTATAATACACACGACATATTCTAATCTGAATCTGTTTACTTCTCAAACCATTCACTTCTTTGTGTTTGTTTGACCGTGCCAGCTGTCAACCTGACGGCCAGCAGTCCACGTCGACGTCGACACACAAACAGCCACATCCACAACAACAACAACAACGACAACAACAACGACGGCGTCATCCAGAGCCCCGTCCCCAGCCTGTCACGTACCCCGCGGAGAGAAGCAGGGATGCGATGCCAACGCTCTCCCCTCGGGCCTGCGGACGTCCACAAGGGGGGTGAAGTGAGTGTCACACAAGCACCACCGTCCCACCACCATCAGTACATGAACAGGACAGGGTTGCATTGTACACACAGTATTTTGAATACCCCCGCCCCCCCCTAACCCTAACCCCCCCCCCCCCCCCTCTATAGAACTACTAGCTGGTCCTAAGTCATTCTATACCGCTTGGCATTGAGAGCGCGAGCGTTTTCTCTACATCTCTACATTTTATATATTTATTTCACCGGAGAGAGAGACGTCTATAAAAGCGGCAGCCATGGCAACGGCGACTGTTCCCCCCCCCCGGTGACACAGAGTACACGCTAGCGCGGGGGGGGGGTGGGGGGGGGGCGGGGCGGAGTGCTGTGATGAGGGAGAGACGTGTCTATGCGAGCGGGCCCTGATCAGGGGGACGTCAGAGTGACGGTGTAAAATAAAATAAAGTGTGTTGCGGTCGGAGGGGCCTCTCTGCGTGACGCCGCTGGGTTTGGCCCCCCCCCCCGTGGGGGGGGGAGAGAGACGTGACACACAGAGACGACGTGCGTGCTCTGTGTGCCCCGGTGCCTCGCTCGCCCTCTCTCTCTCCAGAGACACGACCACACGGGAGCGCGCGGGTCTGGTTCTAGGGGGGGGGTTTTGTTGTTTGGATAAGATGTCCTCGCTGAACGGCTGCGTAGTCGTGTGTGTTTACGCTGAAGTGAAAAACACTTCTGCTAAATGAATGCAATTTATTCGAGTCAAATAGACAAGAGATGCCATTGCCGGCCCTGAATGTAAAAATACACAATCACACACTGCCTACTGTTGCTAAGTAACCATCACGTACACATGCATACTCTATGAGCTAGTAAAATGAAAAAACAGTCTAAGCCACACCCACCTGAAGTCTTGCTCCCGCCCAATCAGAACGGACAACATGCAAATCGACACAGGGATGGCAAACGACTGAAAAAGTAATATAATGGCAGACAACACAAGGGATAAACACAACCAATCATGACCAAATGAAGCAACAAAGCAACAACATCAACGCACACAGTACTGGAACAACTTGAGTCAAAGGAAGAATAAGCAGACAGGTCAACAGGAGCTACAGAGAGGGGCATGCTGGGGCCTGATTGGTCACAGAGGACGTTTAGACTGGAGAAGGGACAGCTACTGGTGGAAAGAGCTAGGTCACACACACACACACACACACACAGATACACACACACACACACACACACACACACACACACACACACGTGGACACACACACACACACACGTGGACACACACACACACACACACACACACAAATACACACAGACACACACACACATACACACACACACACACACACACACACACACACACACGTGGACACACACACATACACGCACACAGAGATACACACACACACACACACACACACACACACAGACACACGTTTGGACACACACACACACACACACACGCAGGCACGCACACACACACACACACATACACACACACACACACGTTTGGACACACACACACACACACACACACACAGACACATATGCAGGATGGCACACACACACACACACACACACACACACACACACAGACATGCAGGCACGCACACACAAACACACACACACACACACACACATACACAAACACACAAACACACACACGCACACACAGACACATATTCAGGATGGCACGCACACACACACACACACACACACACACACACACACACACAGTACCTCTTTCAGCTGTAGCCGTACTCTACTGCAGAGGCGGAGCCAGTTGGCCCGCGCCCTGGCCGCCCCCGGCTCCATCTCCACCCTCTTGGGGAAGCTGTTGGAGAGAACAGGTGTTGGTCCGGATGTTTAACACGTGTGGACTCTGAGTCCTGAAGGACGCACAACGTGTTGACATGTTCACAACATGTTGACATGTTCACAACGTGTTGACATGTTGACATGTTCACAACGTGATGACATGTTCACAACATGTTGACATGTTCACAACATGTTGACATGTTCACAACATGTTGACATGTTCACAACGTGTTGACATGTTCACAACGTGATGACATGTTCACAAACGTGTTGACATGTTGACAACGTGTTAACATGTTCACAACGTGTTGACATGTTGACATGTTCACAACGTGATGACATGTTCACAACATGTTGACATGTTCACAACGTGATGACATGTTCACAACGTGTTGACATGTTCACAACATGTTGACATGTTCACAACATGTTGACATGTTCACAACGTGTTGACATGTTCACAACGTGATGACATGTTCACAACATGTTGACATGTTCACAACGTGTTGACATGTTCACAAACGTGTTGACATGTTCACAACGTGTTAACATGTTCACAACGTGTTGACATGTTCACAACATGTTGACATGTTCACAAACGTGATGACATGTTCACAAACGTGTTGACATGTTCACAACGTGTTAACATGTTCACAACATGTTGACATGTTCACAACATGTTGACATGTTCACAAACGTGATGACATGTTCACAACGTGTTGACATGTTGACAACGTGTTAACATGTTCACAACGTGTTGACATGTTGACATGTTCACAACGTGATGACATGTTCACAACATGTTGACATGTTCACAACGTGATGACATGTTCACAACGTGTTGACATGTTCACAACATGTTGACATGTTCACAACATGTTGACATGTTCACAACGTGTTGACATGTTCACAACGTGATGACATGTTCACAACATGTTGACATGTTCACAACGTGTTGACATGTTCACAAACGTGTTGACATGTTCACAACGTGTTAACATGTTCACAACGTGTTGACATGTTCACAACATGTTGACATGTTCACAAACGTGATGACATGTTCACAAACGTGTTGACATGTTCACAACGTGTTAACATGTTCACAACATGTTGACATGTTCACAACGTGTTGACATGTTCACAACATGATGACATGTTCACAACGTGATGACATGTTCACAACGTGTTAACATGTTCACAACGTGTTGACATGTTCACAAACATGTTGACATGTTCACAACATGTTGACATGTTCACAACATGTTGACATGTTCACAACGTGTTGACATGTTCACAACGTGATGACATGTTCACAACGTGATGACATGTTACATGTTCACAAACATGTTGACATGTTCACAACATGTTGACATGTTCACAAACATGTTGACATGTTCACAACGTGATGACATGTTACATGTTCACAAACATGTTGACATGTTCACAACATGTTGACATGTTCACAACATGTTGACATGTTCACAACATGTTGACATGTTCACAACATGTTGACATGTTCACAACGTGTTGACATGTTCACAACATGTTGACATGTTCACAACATGTTGACATGTTCACAACATGTTGACATGTTCACAACGTGTTGACATGTTCACAACATGTTGACATGTTCACAACGTGTTAACATGTTCACAACGTGTTGACATGTTCACAACGTGTTGACATGTTCACAACGTGTTGACATGTTGACAACGTGTTGACATGTTCACAACGTGTTGACATGTTCACAACGTGTTGACATGTTCACAACATGTTGACATGTTCACAACATGTTGACATGTTCACAACGTGTTGACATGTTCACAACGTGTTGACATGTTCACAACGTGTTAACATGTTCACAACGTGTTAACATGTTCACAACGTGTTGACATGTTCACAACATGTTGACATGTTCACAACGTGTTAACATGTTCACAACGTGTTAACATGTTCACAACGTGTTGACATGTTCACAACGTGTTAACATGTTCACAACGTGTTGACATGTTCACAACGTGTTGACATGTTCACAACGTGTTGACATGTTCACATGTTCACAACGTGTTGACATGTTGACATGTTCACAACGTGTTGACATGTTCACAACGTGTTGACATGTTCACAACGTGATGACATGTTCACAACGTGATGACATGTTCACAACGTGTTGACATGTTGACATGTTGACATGTTCACAACGTGTTGACATGTTCACAACGTGATGACATGTTGACATGTTGACATGTTCACAACGTGTTGACATGTTCACAACGTGTTGACATGTTCACAACATGTTGACATGTTCACAACGTGATGACATGTTGACATGTTCACAACGTGTTGACATGTTCACAACGTGTTGACATGTTCACAACATGTTGACATGTTCACAACGTGATGACATGTTGACATGTTCACAACGTGTTGACATGTTCACAACATGTTGACATGTTCACAACGTGATGACATGTTGACATGTTCACAACGTGTTGACATGTTGACATGTTCACAACGTGTTGACATGTTCACAACGTGATGACATGTTGACATGTTGACATGTTCACAACGTGTTAACATGTTCACAACGTGATGACATGTTCACAAACGTGTTGACATGTTCACAAACGTGATGCGACCGCTCAGCGCCTCGTTCCCTCGCTGCGTCTCACCCGGTGGCCGGAGGGGTCTCTGGTATCTCCCCGGGGCCGAAGGGCGGGCTCTCCGCGGCCGGGGGCCCCGGCTTGTCCTCGTACGGCCCCGCCTCCAGCCTGTGCTCATCCTCCGGGGCCTGCGGGGTGAGGGCCAGGGGCCCGGGAGCCGTGGGGGCCGCGGCGGCGGCGGCGGCGGTGGAGAAGGCGGGGAATGGGGGGCATGTGGAGGCGGCGGCGGCGGCGGCGGAGGCGGAGGCGGAGGTGGAGGTGGCGAGGTCCGGCCTGCCGGGTGTGAAGGGCAGCTTGGGGGCCGACAGCGAGCTGAACGGCGGCGCGGAGCCGTCGGGGCCCCCAGGAGCCGCCGGGGGCCCCGGGAGGCCCGGGCTGGGGTCGGGGCCTGGGGCCGGGAGCGCGCCCTGTGGCGGGGGGCGCAGGGAGGCCTGCTTCTCCAGGGGGGGCCGGCCGGGGGCGGTGGCGGCGGCGGCGGCGGCGGCCACGCCCTCGGGGCGGGGGAAGGGGGCGGGGCCGCCGCTGGGGGGCGTGGGGGTGTACGGGGGCTCCTGGTCCTCGCTGAGCGTGCGCTCCAGCTGGTACACGTCCTCCTCCTCCTCCTCCTCCTCCTCCTCCTCCTCCTCGTACGCCAGCTCCCCGTTCCCGTTCTCGTAGCTGTACCTCATGACACCGCCCTCGCCGCCGCCGCCGCCGCCGCCTCCCAGCTCCGCCTCCTCCGCGGCTCCGCCCCCGTAGAGCTCCCCCCCCTCCTCGCCGTCGTCGTAGAGGGCGCCCTCCTCGCCGCCGTCGTCCTTGAAGTAGCCGCCCTCGTCGCTGTAGCCGCCGCCCCCCGCCGGGCCCTCGCCGCCCTCCCAGCCGGGCGAGCCCTCCCCCTTGCCGTAGCTGACGGAGGAGTGGCACGAGTGGTACGAGTCGTTCTCGTCGTAGAACTCGGAGCCCCGCGGGCTCCCCGCGTCCCCGGGGCCGAAGTCCTCCTCGCTGAGCTGGGAGCTGCCGCGGCTCAGGTCCCCCGACGAGGCGTAGCGGCTGTCGGACGGGCTGCGGTGATGGAGGGGGGGGGGGGGGGGGGAGGGGGGGAGGGAGGGGGGAGAGAAGATAGTGAGGGCGGGGAAACGCGCAGGAAAAAACCGCAGCCGAAACGCACCCGCCTGCGCTGGGTCGACAGCGGGTCGAATCGGACACCATCAAGGCAGAGGGGGGGGGAGGGGAAAGGGGGAGGAGTCCTGATTAGACATGTGACCGGGTTGAACCAACAGGCGGGGGCGGGGGAGTCTGGTTCAGGGGGGTGAGGGGCCAGGGAGAGAGACGGCTTATCTTACCTATATTGGGGAAAAAAGGGGGGAGAGCGTTTGGATGAATTACTGCGTTGAGGTGAGTGGATCGCCGTTGGCGTGGAGGAGGAGTAGGGGGGGTTTTTTTTTGGAGGAGAAAGTGGTAAAGTAGACGCTGGAATCCATCAACAACGCACACGTACACGTGGACGCACACACGCGCGTCCAAACACCCGCACGCACGATAACAAGCAAACAACTCTGACAGACTCATGGACAACACACGAGCACCGTCAAACACCGTCAGGACCCATCAAACCTGCCTTCACAAGTGACAGCTGGCCAGCCTTGTGAATCGTTATTTTACACTAAAGCTAAAATGGCAACACTTTACAATAAGGGTACATTAATTAACCTAACCATTCATTAACATTCGTTTATGCAGTAATAAGCAATGTTATATAGCTTTAGCATAGGTGTGAGGGTTAAAGTTAGGGTTAGGGTGAGTGGGTTAGGGTTAACCCTAGCCCTAACCCTGATAAAAAAATGAATACATGAACACTATACCTTATTCAAAACACTTGAAGTGAACATTAACATAGTCACCAGTAGTTAACAGTTAATTAATCGTAAGTTACTGCTTATTACTGCATGAATTAAGGTAAATTAATGGTTAATGAATGTAAAGTCGAACCTCAAAAATAAATAAAGGAATATTTATTTATATAATGAATGAGGCAATTAAGACAAAGATAAAGGCCAGGGCAATAACCTCAACAACATACTGTAAATGCCTTGGTTGTCTTTCACATGCACACACACACACACACACACACACACACACACATACAACCCCACCCCCACACAAACACCATTGTTGAGAGTCTATTGATAACAGCTGTGCTATTGGTTCAATATTGGCTATAGTTAGAGCAGTCAAGAGAGGCTGGTTGATCGGACGGGGATAAAGCTTATAGGTAGTGGAATAGAGGGCCATAGATCAATCAAGCTAAAACCAGCCAATCAAAAAACGAGACACGTGACTATCTCATCCTTTCATCACTAATGGTTGCATCGTTCAGTTCTGCTTCCAAATGTTCCCCACAAACACACAGACCCCTTAGCAATGAACGACCGTGAAATCGTTGCTGCTGTACTGTGAGAGGTGCCTCTGTCTCCTGAAGAGAAGGGAATGACTGCTGCGTGAAGAGGAAACGGAAATAGACTTTGGGCCAGCGTTTGTGTGGCTAACGTCGCTCCATTACCGAGGCTGAACTCCTCCTGCTGTCCTCCAATGGGGAGGCTGCTCTCTGCAATTATCGACTGCAGGACTGCAGGAATCACCAAGAAGCACCTCCCCTCACGCTCCCACACACCACCGGCTCGCTAATAACACGCTGTCATCGAGAGGAGGACCCCCCCGCCCTCACACGCACACACACACACACACACACACACACACACACACACACACACACACACACACTCACTGGCAGGCATGCATACACAACCACACACTCACACATATGCACACATTCACTAGAACACATAGGCAAACATACACACAGAGGCACACATGCACCACACGCACACACACACACACACACACACACACACACTCAATCAAAAAGAGACTCAACCAGACAAATGCCCAACAATTACCACTCTGCCTCTAACTGTTAATTATCAGTGACACACACACACACATACACACACACACACATACACAACAATGCAGAACAGTTTGTAAATCAAGAATATACAGCATTAGTGTACAAAAAAAACACCTATAGAGAGAGAGGGAGAGAGAGAGAGAGAGAGAGAGAAAAGGGAGAAAGAAGAGAAAGAGAGAGAGAGAGAGAGAGAGAGAGAGAGAGAGAGAGAGAGAAAAGGGAGAAAGAAGAGAGAGAGAGAGAGAGAGAGAGAGAGAGAGAAAAGGGAGAAAGAAGAGAAAGAGAGAGAGAGTGAGAGAGAGAGAGAGAGAAAAGGGAGAAAGAAGAGAAAGAGAGAGAGAGAGAGAGAGAAAAGGGAGAAAGAAGAGAAAGAGAGAGAGAGAGAGAGAGAGAGAGAGAGAGAGAAAAGGGAGAAAGAAGAGAAAGAGAGAGAGAGAGAGAGAGAGAGAGAAAAGGGAGAAAGAGAGAGAGAGAGAGAGAGAGAGAGAAAAGGGAGAAAGAAGAGAAAGAGAGAGAGAGAGAGAGCGAGCGAGAGAGATAGAGAGAGAGGAGACAGAGAAGAGAGGGTACGAGCACATGCACGGAAGCACAGCGAGCGAGGAGGACAGGACAAAGTCCACCACTGACGTCACAGCGAGACTGAGTCACAGCAGGCCTGACGGGACGGCAGGAGGAGGAGGAGGAGGAGGAGGAGGAGGAGGAGGAGGAGGAGGCGGAGCAGCAGTGGGAGGGGGGGGCGGAGCAGAGACCCACCTATCGGAGAGCGAACGCCTACTGTCTAGAGAATACTGGCGGCTGGTGCGCCGGCTCGACCCGGAGCACGAGTCCAGGTCGCTGCGCCCGTTGGCGGCCGAGTCTAAACTATCATAGTGTCTGAGGGGGAGGAGGGGGAGGAGGGGAGGGAGGAGGGAGGGGGAGGGGAGGGGGGAGGGGGGAGGGGGGGGAGGGGGGAAGAGGAGGAGGAGGACAGGAGTGTCAGTAGAGCTAAGAGCAGATCTATCTTTCCCCCGCCCCCCCCCCCACCCCCCCACCCCCCACCCCCCAGCGGCAGCTCTCTGCTCGCCGTAGAGCCGCGGCGTAGGGGGCGGAGCCGTCGGGGCTCCTGGTCTGGGAGAACGGCGTCTCTCTCCCTCCAGAGCGGCGGCGCCGGCGCCGAGCGAGCGAGCGCTCGGAGGCGGCGGAGGTGTAGGTCAGTGTTCGTGTTCTCACAGAGCCACGCCCTCGTAACAGCGTAGAATCACCTCACGGTCGTGTGGGGATCAGAGAGCATCAGAGTCACGGCCGGTCGCGTGTAAACACAGGTTCAGACGGGGTCCGACGTGTTTCCATCTTCGGCTTCCCCGATGCGTTTTTCTGACGCTTTCAACGAAAACTCCACCACCAGCGCCGCCCCACGCACTTAACGCGAAACGCCCCCATAACAGAGCGCCCCCTGTGTCTTTATACCTGACCTGTTTACAGAGAGCCCTGTGGGCCGGCAGGCTGGCCGTCCTCCCTGGGGGGATGGGGGGAGGGGGGTTAGGGGGGGGGGGGCACAGCAGGACTTCTATAGAGGAACTGCCCCCGTGTGAAAGGAACTAAACAGCGATCCTCTCGGAGCGCTGAGGATCGGGGAGGCTAGCCTGGGTCCAGACGGCCGTCTTTCTTTATTAAGAGCACGGGGTGACGTTTACATTCTTACATTTTTAGGGAATTTAGAAGACGCTTTTATCCAAAGCGACTTACACACATTCACCCACTGACGGCGGAGTCGACCACACACGGCGACCGCCACCTCGTCTTGGGGGGGGGGGGGGGTAGATAGGGTGAGGTGTATTGCTCAGGGACACCTCGACACCTCAACCCCCGGGGAGCAAACTAGCAACCTTCCGGTTACAAGGCAACCAGAAGGTTGAGGTCTCAACCTCCTGAGCTAAGCCTCCCCCTGGAGTGGACAGGGAGGGGCGACGCTGAGCGTCAGAACGGACGGAGCGGAGGAGTACAACGCCGAGGGGGGGGGGAGGGCGGCTCATCCATCCGCTCGCCCCTCTTGCTGCTCACTGAGAGGAGGCGGGCTTTGGCCCACGTCCCCGAGAGGAGCATCAGCCCACGACGCTACGCAGGAGCGTGAGCAGCCTAGGAATGTCGGTGTTTGACGTTAAAAAGAGTGAGTGTGTGATGGGTGGACAGCGACATCATCAACGGGGTCCCTGGAAGAACGTCGTGCAAGATGCAACGTGGAGGCCCTGCAGCGGCTCAGAGTGAGGAGGGGAACGGCAACCAGCAAACACTCTCTAGGTCTTAATAAAAAAGCATTAATGAAGCAATCCGTGCATTATTGTCATTTAAAATGGAACTCAACGACACACTTTTCATTGAGGGAAGTAAAACAATATATTAATACACACAAACAACGCAGAAAATGTAATGTTTTGGCGTTTTCCCTTTAGAAAAGCTGTATTTGAAGACCCAAAGACCCTGAGTGAAGTCTACGTCTCCTCCCCTGCACCACGGAGGCTCCAGAGGGGGGGCTACCTACCTCAAGGCCCGGCCGTCGTAGTCCAGGTGGTTGATGTCCTCGCTGTAGGAGCCCAGGGAGGGGGGCCCTCTCATGGGGTACTGGTGCATGGAGGCGTTGGGCTGGGAGGTGGTGTAGTACGGGGGAGGGAGGCTGTTACTGGTCTCGCTGCGGTAGTCGCTGTCGCGGTCGTCCACCGCGCTGTCGGGGTCCTCGTCTGTAGGAAACACGCCTAGGTGCTGAGGGCTCGGCTGGGAAGGCTTTCACATGGAGGGTTCACTGGGGTTGGCTTCGGTTACGTTCTACAGTCTACATTCAGGGCATTTAGCAGACGCTTTTATCCACAGCGACTGTGGCACAGTACATTTGTCAGAAGAAAGAGAAACAACATGTCTCTGTCGGTACAGTAAGGCTGTTCATAGAGCAAGCACTAACAATCGCTAGGTTGACTCATGCCCCGTATACAACAAAGATATCTACAACAAAGAGTCTACACAATGCTAAGTACTATTGTGTGCACGGACGTACAATATACAATGTCCACAGCAACATCCGTGCTAAAGAAGCACGTGATGAAGTTGAAGCAGAAGCTTCTAGATATACGCATGTGACCTGTTCACAGTATACCCGAGTTCTCTGTTTCAAACAGGCAGAACGTGAGTTGATAAATACCACGGGACTACCCTCAGATGGAGAAGGTCTAGCGCTATACTCACGCTGTTGCTCGCCCCACAGACTCCAGTTACCTGCGGGGGAAACACAGGACACACAGGTGCACTGTCGAGTTAAACACATCACAGATCATCCAAAGATAGTGACGGCGACTACACAACGTTAAGAAGCCTCGGAAAATGCAACCCCCAGTGTGTATATTACCTGGGTGTTAAGACAGTATGCTAACTTGAATATGGGTACAAAACTGTTAGTGGATATGGTGCTTTTGTGACAGAGAAGACAAAGAAAGAGAGAATGGCTCGTCAAGAAAAGACTAAAAGATTAGATCAAAGTAAAGGTAGGAATGGAGGCGGGGGCGGGGGGGATTAGAAGAGGCTCAACAGTCCTCAGCTGTTCCTCAACCAACAGTCTCTGAAACGCCGAGTGCCTCAGCCAAAGTAGACACATGTTGGGGCAAGTATGAACGCAAACATACACACGCAAACACAGATGCAATCGCTCACTCACTCGCACGCACACATGCACACACGCACGCACGTACCCACACACACACACGCGCGCCCACAGAGGGCCAGGCTGAAGGAGACACCAAAGCCTCTGCATAAGTATCGGTGAGTCAAGTCTCAATATTTGTCCAGCTGGTCGCCTTGAATCCATCACCAGTCAGACAGAAAGAGAGACTGACAGACAGATAGACACGTCATCAGACCGAGCATACTATGCCCACTTTGGATCTGGTCTTCAAGCATGCTTTCTGTTCCCTCCCTCTCTCCCTCCCTCTCTCCCTCCCTCCCTCGTTACCACCGTCATTGTCTTCATGTCCCGACCGTCATTCGTCAAAGTACACACGCCGCACACCCATCCACACTCCTTCACTCACCCACTTCCTCACTCCCTCTCTCCATCACATCCTCCCTCACTCCCTCTCTCCATCACATCCTCCCTCTCTCCCTCCCTCCCTCCCACTCCCTCCCTCCCAGCATCATTGTCTTCATGTCACGACCGTCATTGGACGAGCTCTTCTGTTCACTGTATCCTGAACACATGGAGAAATCATCGCAATCGTGCAGAACGGTCCACATTTCCACCCAATCCATGTCACTCCTATTCATATTTCACTGTGTCTGTTTTATTCCAGCTCTGCTGGATTTTGACAAAAGACAACTCCTGTCATGGCACAGTAAAACCTAATGCCATCCAATCTCTATTTGTGTTTGTTTCACTTACATTATATAACATCCAGTGTCGTTTACATTAGCCCTGTTTGGCCATATCGGTTTGGACATTTTCAAGGCTAGTTTGTTTTGTATTTTTTTGTATCTTTCCGGGAATTGCAGAGTAGAAAGTCCTCATGGAATCTCCCCATCTGCCTCTTGTATCTATACAATTGTCTCAGGACTGAGCAGACCTGGTACTTTATCTGTCTCCTCCCAACCCTCCCTGCTAAACACTGCTCTCAGGGAGAGGGTAGGAGGGAGAGTGCCCAAGCCCAAACAGTGTGCACTGGGAAGATAATGTAGTCATGCAGAGGATTGAGTAGATGAGAGAGGAGAGGACAGAGGCACAGCACAAAGGAGGTAAGAGACGGAAAGGGTGGATAGAGCGAAGAGGATTGACTGAGATAGAGAGCATAGGGATGTTTCTTTGGGGCTCATTAATACTCACAGCACTGAGTGGTCGGTGGCTGCAGAGGCCTCTCCTGGTCTTCTTGGTACGCATACTGTACAAACAGTGCATGAGAACCAGGTTAGGGGAAACCTAGAACTTCATCACTTGAACACATCGAAGATCAAAATGAAGAAATCAAAGGGGGGCTGGCGGTGGTGGAGAGTGGCGGGGTGGTCAGGGGGGAGGAAGATGAGATGAGATAAGGAACAAAAGGGAGGATGAATCCTTCTCGATTCATACAAATCCGCCTGACTCAAAAACAAGACTTTGATCTGAATCCCGACGCTTCTTTGGCCAAATCCATTCGACTTACTTCCCCCCCCACCCCCCCCCCCCCCCACCCCCCCCCCCCCCCCCCCCCCCCGAGATCAATACAAACTAATCCATGGGAACTTTGGACAGAATCTATACGGATCTGAACCACATTTAGTCGGGAGCGTCTGGCGTCTTGGAAATGCCAGCTGGGTCGGCCCATCTGACACGACCACATAACAGCCCTCAGAGAAAAGAGTCAACGTCCGCTCCGATGAAAACAAGAAATGCCGGACGCATAAATAATAAGCCAGTTCAATTTGATGGGATTCATGCGCAACTTATTAAGGGTTCATTTAAAAAAGGGGGCACCCCTGATAGAGAAAGATGGGGATAGGTT
>NC_140279.1:683923-761423 GCF_964030765.1 Micromesistius poutassou
GGGTTAAGGGGGGCTTTCGCTTCATTGATTTTCCCATGAACCGTTTACAAGGGACCACAAGGAAATAAGCCTTTGGGCTTTGTTGGGTCATCCCTGACTATTTATGTATTTGAATGTATGACACAGAGTTTCATATTTGATATCAAACATTGTCAAATAAAATCCATCAATCAATCAAGATCTGAGCGTTTCAGAGCAGATGTTCCGACAGCCGAAAACAAACGATTAAGGCGATCATCTGATGAATGAAATGGTGACCGAGGACGACTCGGGCTAGAACCTCATTTGTGAATAATCTTACCTTCCACGTTTTCATTTGTACATTCGACATGAAGGAATAAATCACTGCTTCCATAGACATCATAACATGATCCTTGGACACATTGATCGTGAATCAACTATGCATTGCTGATGTTAGATCGGTGAGAAGACGCGTTGTTAATGAGGTCTGTGATCCTATAGGGGCCTGTTGTTGATCCGTGGGGACGGTGGTGGAAGCTGTGGTGGTCAGGGGGGGGGGGGGTTATCCATACTGGTTAATGCTACACTCGGGCAGTGGACATGAAAATGGCCACCTGCTCAGTCGCCTTTGTTTGCTCATGATATCAAATTCTGGTTTACACACTGGTCTACACACACGTGTGCGTGCGCACACACACACACACACACACACACACACACACACACACACACACACACACACACACACACACACACACACACACACACACAGAAACGTACAAAAGCAGTCAATGCAATATGAGGGCTTTTCCTTTGGGAATAATGACTCCTGCATTGAGACAGTATTTACTTGATCACACATCCTAGATAAAGTATGAACCATACAGACATTGAGGAGCACCATAATACACCTGAACTAATAGGACAATCAAACATTTCACTGGCAAATGGTCACAATTCAAAAAATGGTTGCTATGCCAACACATGCCATGGACAAAGGACCTACAATGACTTTTCTCATTGCTGTCATCAGTCTCATGTTGCCAACTACACACTTTAAACGGCCATTATCAGTGTAACAATCGATGTATGTAGTGAAAATGAACATGGGTGTTATTATTAGTGTAGCTTGTTAAAATACATCATCATACAGTGACAACAGCCACATTAAGGTCCCTTGTGGTTATTTACAGATGGATTGCACCTAAGACACTGGAGACCCAATCTCTGTTGACTTCCCCTCCAGAGGCAACATCAGCAACATCAAACATCAAAACAACACCAAGACACAGCGCATCAACACCTCCACGCAAACAACGTCCAATTCACCCATTGAACACAAGCAAGGCTACTACTTAATCCTCATTCTTTGGGAGAGGACGGGTAAACATACGGTTCAGAACCCTTTATAAAACCCACAGGCCTACAGCCGGCACGCTTTTGACCTACAGCCGGCACGCTTTTGATATGCGCAATTACGCACGAGCAGCTAACTAAAGTGAGGATGAAACAATAGTCACGAAAAAATGTTGAAATATCTTAAAGCATTACCAACCGACAGCCGACAACTTCAACGTCCGACACAGCTGTCAATAAAAGTAATAATGAACTTATGATAGGATATCCAATGGATATCCCCACATTTAAACGAAGCTGGACAAATATGGTTCCAAGTACATTTGCCATTTGTGTGCTCATAGGCCTAGATGTGTTTTGTGATAATTTTTTCTCTAATCTGATTTAAAAAAATATATATATCTGCCTACAAACCAAAAGCAATGATAAAATCTGAAATCTTAAAAAGTTAAAACAACGCGTAAATTAATCCCAAAGCTCAAGACACCCTCACAGGCATGTGGCTGTCGGAATGACCAGCGGGTTAAAGGGCTAAAACAATGTAGAGTCTACTTACCACCGACACACAACAATGACATCTCTCCAATGAGCCTATAGTCGTTCACGGGTTTCTTCACAGGAATGTTTTTTCCTGTAATAGTCTGGAGGCTACAACACCCTTTTCGTAACGGGGAGGTCCGCCGTTACGACTGCTTGGCCCTTTTACGCCTCGTCCCATTGACGACCAAACTGATTCCTTGTCGCGCAAGACTAGACACGAGTCTTTCGGATATTGGAGTTGAAATTATATTTTATCCGCCGGAATCAATGACTATACCCCCCACCCCCTAATCCCAGCTGTCCGCTCCCCTACACACAGCCATCTTGTTCAGCTTCAGCACCAGTGCTGCGAGAACAGCTACTGAGTGACGTCAGCGCGGTGGGGAGGGGATCAAGCTGGCTACTACTGGAAATACCTGAATGTACTCCACCCTGTCCAAGTTGTGCATTCGCGATCATTCACTTAAAATATAAGAGTTATATATATATATAATCTTTTTTTTTTGTACATTTTGAAATACGAATGGGTAATATCACAATGTGGGCATTTCCCTGAAACCTGTAGTTATTTTTTTCTAATAAACTATAATATTTAATTTAATGCAAATAAGCCATGTTTTAGACCAGTCATTTATTTTAAACTGATGTCCAATTGAAGCTTGATGATTAACTTCCAATTTCACTGATATGAAATTGGAAGTTAAAACTCGAGTTCCTATACGGCGTCTAGCGTGGAACAATAGCTACCTCTAGTGATGGAGCACATGATGATCAGGTTTGGATCCACGTCTCTTCAACACAATAACAATGCCTTGCTTAAAGGCACTGTGGAAGGGACGCTCAAAGAAATTTAACGCAATAACTCGAGCGTCTCTGACGATTGCACTTTGGACTAAACATAATGTCTTGTGTCAACATGTCATTTTAACAAATTATCAAAACTATGGTTACGCGTCGCCATCCGTCTAATTGTATCCCTTCCCTGTCATGCCTTTCATGTTGTGAAACGGAAAAAGGTTTCTACTTGTTGTTGTCCAATCAACGGTTTATAATTGGAAACTGCTGTTGAGCTATTGAGCTATTGTGCCAGATTGAACTACATCACTGTAATAATGGATAAATGCACAGTAAGGAACACATTGAAGGAACTCTAAATTGCACAGAAAAAAATAACTGTTATTTTATTACAAATAGATGCATTGATTTAACTGAATAGGTCGACAGATGATACAAATAATCTTGACAAATATAAATTCAGAGAATCCCACAGGATCTCATGCATGACGCCAACAGCCTACCACTTTTATGTCCACCATCTCACAGGAATATAAGAACAATATTTGGTCATTCAACAACTCACCCTCAGGGTTAAGCACTAAATAATGAGCATTCACCCTGTAAATAATGAGCATTCACCCTGTAATTTGTTCCAATGTATGCTGCGGGGGGGTGGGGGGGGAATCATTTCAACGTGACACAGCTGACCGCTATATATTGCTTTGAGGTATAGCCCTCAGGGACGTATGCCAACTACACATTAGTTACTCTAAGGTGATTACAAGGGCTGGGCCTGTATTCAACAGGCTGTGCTGTGCACAGACTATGAAGATAGGTTCACTGCTAACACCTAATACCACAAGCAGAGCTATTTAAGAAATAATAAAAATCGATCGTTTTTTTTTTTTTTTTTTACGTTTAGCGCGTTATGTTTAGCAGCTCATCACAGCTCCAGCAAACCGACCTCTCCTGCGTGAGCTGAACCGTGCAATGCTGCATGCTTCCCCACAGACACAGCGGCCACGTACACTGACAGACAACACTGTTCACGGCGTTCACATTCCACGTATGCACGTCACATACCATGGGAGGCGGACTGATGCCATGTGTGCAGCACATGTGGTTAAAAAAAACGTTGCTTTATTGTCCCTGCCGTGGTCAGCCACAATGTTCCCCTCAGAAGGCTCCGGACTGGCCCCGACCCCCGCTGTCGCTGATGCTGCTGCCTCCTCTTCCTTCTCCGTGGACTCGTACGGGACATTGTGGCGCTGCTCTCTTCATAGTTTCTCACTGGAATATCATTAAGGAATGGCGATTAGTCCCAGCTCTCCTAGTCCAGACTTAACACGAGATTTGAAGATAAAGGCTTTCATACACGATTGGATGTGCCCATTCTATGTAAAGTCAGAGTTGTTCAGAGTTCTACCTGGACTCTACATAGCCTCTCCCCTTACCCCACAATACCCCTCTCACGCACTTGTATGTATGTTGTAGGGATGTCACGAGAACCGATACTTCGGTACCAAGTCGATACCAAAATTCACAAAAAACGTGACGGTACTCGTTTTTCTTAGTACCGTAGGTACCGAGGATGCAATTCCTCTGGACGTCACGTGGGCAGCATATACACCTACACGGGAACATGGAAGACGGCAACTGCAGCTGCAGCGAGTGCGACGGCTCCGCCTCGACTCGTCGATAAAAAGAATAGCAAGAGTCGTGTCTGGAAGTACTTTGCGTTTGGAACGATGCGCCGCGCGACTGTTTCAGACGGGACCCGTTTCAATGTTGTGCTTCTAAACACGCATGGTACGACTGCGTTCGGCATCACTTACTTGATGTTGTTTTGATTGAAGATCGGCAGGTTGTAGTAGTTGCGGCGGTGAATGTGTGCGTGCGTGCGTGTGCGCGTGTGCGTGTGTGTTGCGAGCGTATGCAATTTCAAAGTAAACAAACCAACTCAAAGCCGATGCATGCATCCAAAATTATTCGTTCAAAACCAAATAAACAAATCAAAAACAGCGTTGCTTATTCGCTTCAAATACTTTTTCTTTTCAAAACTTGGTAATTAATACGGCGCGGTACCGAGCGGTTGAAAACAATGTTGGCGTCTCCTGTGGCTGCTTTGCGCACCTGCGTTATATTACTTAATATTAGGTTGGAAGTTATGTTTTAAACCCCGCCATGCATGCAAGTGTAAACGCGAGCCGCATAGCTGCATGACTGCCTGCTTTCAGCGCGTATTCTTTTTTTAAATTATTATTATTACTTGAACGCTACATGCCACTGTTCTTTTTTGTAATGTTAATAGTGGTTTCTTTTTATTCATTACTTGAAGGCTACATGCCAGTGCCACTGTTTTTTGTAATGTTTAAATGTTTTTAATAAATAAAGTACATGGGATTTATTGTTTTGTTTTTGACCGTGGTATCGAATTGGGTATCGAGAATCATGGAATTTCACTGGTATTGGTATCGACTACTAAATTTCTGGTATCGTGACATCCCTAGTATGTTGTACGTCCTTGAACTTCAAAATAGTACTTGCCATTGTGTAGCATCATATCCTAGCTGTCTTTGTTGTATACGGGGAACGGGTTAACCTAGTGATTGTTAGTGCTTGGCACTTGGTTCTATGAACATCCTTACTGTACCGACAGCGATATATTGTTGTTTCTCTTCCTTCTGACAAATGTACTTACTGTAAGTCACTTTGGATAAAAGTGTCTGCTAAATACCCAAAATGCAAATGTAAATGTAAAATCAACTAGCACTTCAAAAAGCCTTGGGTTACCTGTCCAGGTGAGACAGGACGTCCCGCACCTGGTTGAGCAGGGTGCGGTGCTTCACAGGGTTGCTCTCCAGCACCCCACTCAGACGGCTCAGGTAGGAGTCCAGGGAGCCCATGGAGGGGGTTTCACCGGTGCCTGAGGAGAAACCGTGTGGTCCTTTACCTTAACTAAAACATACACCGGTCTGGGTGATCACACCATCATACACGTCTTTCCTGGCTTGACTAAAACATCCGTCACCAATATCATCATCGTCATAAAGAATATATATCGGTGGCACCTGCAACCAATGTAAACAACAGCGGTAACATTTTACAATAAGGTTAATGTAGTAAAATGCATTATTCTACAGAATTTGCAAAGGGGTTAGGACCCTATTCAATAATATATAAATGAATACCTTGGTTAACATGAACCTTGTTATTATGTTATTAAACATGCGTACAATAAGTAGAGGATTATGAGACACATTATTAAACTGTTAATTAACTAAGTTTACGTTATTACTCCATCAACTTAAAAGAATAAGTGGTTCATTAATGTTGCCTTATTGTAAAGTGTTAACACAATAGCAGTATAGCCCTTTGGTCTTTGCGAGGAGAGTCTTCTAGGCGATACTTGCCGCCATGGGGTCCACCGTGCTCACCGCCTCTTCTCGATTCCAAAAGACCAAAGTGCTACTCTGCTATCGTTCACACTCCAGGCAGCCGTGCACGCTTTTGGACACCCGGCCATAAGCTTCAGGGTTCGACCTCCAGTGAGCCCACAACCTTGAGCAGGATCCCTACGATTACCTGCTCCCATTTATCTGAACGCAATCTATAAGTACATAAGGATAAAGCCCCCTGCCGAATGACTTCAAGGTCAATAGACGGCCATAAATGGAACGAGACCTGCACTATTCTTTGGGTCTGAACGAGGGGGGGGGGGGGGGGGGCGGTCGGGCTGCTCACCTGGCAGGGCGACCGAGGAGAGGCTGCTGACCAGCGTGTGCTTGATGGCCAGCAGGTGCTTGTGCAGGGCCTGGGTGCGGAGCTCGTCTTGGCCCAGCTCCACCTCCAGCCGGTCCTTGGCGCTGCACATGTCTTTGATGTGTCGCTGCAGCACCGCGTTCTGCTCCTCAAACTCCACGTTGGCCTTGCGCAGCCGCCGCAGCTCGGCCTCGCGCGCTGGGGGCCCCAGACGGAGGAAAGGAGGTCAGGATGAGCAGACTCAAACTTTGGAACGGACATATTCTCCTCCTTCACGTACATGCGTATTTGTTTCTCTATTGTTTTCATGATGATACAATCTGCATCTACGTCTGTGTTGTAGGTGTGGGGGCGGTATTAACTCAAATTCAAATCACTGTATTTTCAACTGCCGGAGGGTAACTGTATTATGTCACGGTATATTAGAAGAAAATTCTGAATCACATTTGAGTAGCCCTTCTTCAGTTAAAAGTACCCTGGAAATCCAGTTCTCGCGAGAGCACGTTTTGAATTTGCTCAGCGACTCACTCTGGGAACGAGCAATAAACTCACTCCCCGATTCCCCTGGCCCAGAACATTAACCAATCACATCGGTGTATCTGATATAGGCGGGCCAAAAGCGTTGCTGTTTTGCCGATTGTATACGGCAAGAGTCTTATCTATTGGTTAGCTCTGCTGGTCTGGATACGTCACCCCTTGTATTCTTCTGATTGCTCGTAGTGTTATCCAATTGCGTGCAGTGATATTTTCAAATGCATGCTTGGTTCCACCCCTCGAGTTGGGCCATTTTCATTACTCGTTGAGACAGACCCTACAGCTTTCTAGATGTGGGTCTGGATTTCCAGGCAAGTTAAAAGGTAAAATATGAATTTTAACCAGAAAGAGTGAGGCATTGGACTAAGTATGAATCTGAAATTGACTTCAACTGTTGATGCAGGCGTGTGTTAATATTTTTGCCTAGTTGAGAAATGATTCTACTTTTTTTACCCCATCCATAATTTATAGATGGGACCCTTGTCTCTCTACACATGACAGCTTACTCAACAAACCAGAAGACCATTCTTTCAAGTGCATACCTTTATTCTGGTCCAGAAACTCTTCTGTGAAAATAGGGATATCAAACCGGCTGGACATGTCAGGCGCCTAGAGAGACAAATGAAGAAATACAATTGAGATATTTCTCAGCCAGGTCAGAGAGGCCACTGGACAACATCATAGAGAAGAACAGTGAATGTACCCTTTGTATCCCGGATCCTGAGCTCGTGTTGATGATCACCGAGGGCGGGTCCTCTGAACAGAGAAAACAAAGGTTAGCTGCCATGCACTTACATCACATTCAATCCTTTATCAGACACTCGTATCCAAAGTGACCAACAAGGGTGGCTGAGAACAAGCAAAGCACACAATACACATTTACAACACAATTGTAACTGCTACAGGGCCAAACTTCTAAAAAAATAACATCTGGACGAAATAAAGACATTGGAATCGACAACATAAGTTCACTATTTCATATTTTCAACTATTAATCACAAAGATTGATTTTAGTGTGATTTTGGTACAATTTAAGAGCTATAATTCATATTTTATTCATTATTGCAATAGCCATCTGTCGGCTACTAGTGAGAGAAAGCTCTGGTGAAACATCTGCTCCGGTTGACTGAGCGCGGCTGCAGCACAAAACCGTTTCCGTTTCGGCGGCTCATCTCTGGCCACCGAAGGCATCTCTGCCCTGCCTGGTTCGGGGCATCCATTGTGCAGGACAATCACAAGTGTAGAAATGCAACAATTCTCCACGGTGGAGCGGAACTTATGGAGGGAGGGAGCAAAGGACGGGATGCATTTCATTTTTCATATTTGAAAATATTCCGCTATTTTTCTGCTCTCTCCCTCACTCTGTCTCGTTCCTTAAAGAACGCATCAACGTTCCTTTTTGTTGTGAGGAGGGCTCAAGGGAAAGGGGGCGGAGACGAGCCAATGGAACGCCATCATCAAGATGTGTTTACCTTTCTTGACCTTCTTGTCCTGGATCTTAGCACTGGTGATCTGGTAGGCCTCCGTCTGCTGATACTCCTTCAGGTCTCGGGCGTATTGGGCCTTCTCCCGCTCCGCCTCATCAAGGTAGCGCTGCGGGACAAACCCCATTCGCTCATTCTTCATCGGTCACGGCTAAAGATATTAATAATATCCCACCCTCATCCATTAGGGTGAGTAACAATTTCAGAGACTGGCAACTATTGAAAGACCTTCGGTTAACCTCAATAGATTCAGGTATGTGTGCTATATGGGAGTATCTTGTGTCGTGAAATTTGGTTGTATATCAGCACCCAGATACAAGACAGAGACAGGTGTGCAGATATCTGGAAGATTACCTGCTTGTCGATAGGGACCAACCGACTCCACTCTGCCCCAAGCCTCTTAGTGATTTCTGGGAATGGCAAATCAGGGTATTGGGCCCGCATCTGCTCTCGGCGTTCATTTAGGAACCGGACATAACCGGTTACCGGTGCTTTGGGCCCATTAGGAAGAACCTTCTTCCTTTTCTTTCCTTTGGGCCAGCCTCTCTTCCTTGGCTGTACATGTGGGAGATTGACAATACTATTATTAGTATTATTATCATGAAGGCCATTGTGCCACCATTGTGACTGTTTCTCCTGCATTGGCACAATAGCATCAATATTATTCAAAGCAATCATACAAAGTAAAGCTAGACTTGTTTACAAAAAAAAGTGTAGAAGAAAAAACAACTAAAAATAGCACATGTCAAGAATGTTCACTGCTGTGCATTATTATTATTATTAGATTGCTAATTATTTTCTGAAATAAGGTGTCCCAAATAGTCACCTCATCATGGACTGGATCAGACGCGTTTGGTCCCTTGGCCTGCGTTCCTTCGCCCTGTTCCTGTTTCACGCCGCCCATATCCTGCGTCCAAACAGAAAGCAAACAAGACAACTGCAAAATAGGCCGTTCAATTTATGCGATGGGATACATTATGCAAGAGTAAAATATTGACACTGGATGTGTGGTGGAGCACAATCACCTACATGTTAGAACAGTCATCTTTTAAGAGCGCCCGTGTGTGCGTTGCTTTGATAACTTAACAGCGGGATATTTTCTTATAATTAAAGACTTGATAGCAACTTCATGATGGGAGGCTAACCAAACGAGCCTAGCCGGTTGGCTGGCTCATACTACGCTGTTCGCATGGCACGTATAATATGCACAATAGGTAAAATGGTAATCGATCTTTCTTCCCACAGAGGGAAAATGCACAAACCACAATGTATATCTGAAGTGTGATAATTGTTTTCAATCTGTAAAGCGTTTTCTTCGTAATAATCTTTATACTTTTTTAATCTAAATGTTTATTACTTACCCTATCATGAACCTCTCGACCAAGCAGGAAGAGTAACTGCAATGTGATTGGCTGAGGCAGAGCTTGGTGTTGATTGGTTGCTCACCCCCATCCCCCACCTTGTTCCCCTCTGAACGTGCACGCGCTTTACATGCACGTTATTCAAGTAAGGGACTTGCATAACGGAGTGGTCATTTGCACACTTTTTAAAAATTGTATTAAAGGTACTTAAATTAACCATATGTTGAAGTATATCTAAATTAGTTTTGTTTATATGCCGATCGAGGTTTGGCTGGATGTCAATGCACATCCGACGGTTTGGGATGTTGTAATTAAATAGACAAGGAAACGCTAAATTATCCATTAAATTATAATGTGCGTTTAATGTGAATTAAACGTACTTGTTATGGCACAGGCAACGGTCGTTTTTGTTCTTAAAATTCAAATAATAGTAAATAATGGTGTCGAATAGTGGTCCAACTGAGTGCATAGTTGGAAACTCAAGTTTTCTAACTTGCTCAATATTTTAGGTTACACAGATTAAACTAGATTATCCTATAGCCCTCGTCATGGTATTCAATTATCTCAAACCATAAAAAGAGGAAAAATAAGAGGGTACCATTTTTTCCACACTTTTACCGAACCAAGAATGGATGTTATTGTTCTAACGGTCTAATCGTGGTGTCTTTGTGCTCGGAACTGCTTTTACGCACCGGGGCGACAGATCCAAGATGGCTCCTATCTGGAGAACTTCGAGAACTACTCCATTGGAGAGTGTTTTTTGATAGCATTATTTTTTTTGTAGGCAGTCAAAGAATAATTCATTATTATTCAAAAAAGATGCAAACTGAAACAGTGAGGTAGACCGTTTATATGGCCTGTAAAACCTAATTCGCAATTCCCTTCGAGCCCTGAACATTTGGAATAAAGATGAGCATTTATGCTGTATGCCTATGGCCGTGTATAGGCATATTATATTACAAAACGTATTCAACGCATTCACATTCAATATTAGCACTTGCAGACCATAGCATTACTGCCCCTCTGACAGTTGTCAGATTACTGTATTACACAGGATTTGTATGATGTAGAGACGTGTTTAAATCAGGCCCATCAGTCAAGAATATGTGCAGGTGTTGTGGCTTAGTATACACGGTTCTTCACGATTCTTTGTGAGGGAATAGGATAGGTCAAGAGCATCCCTCTCATCATTTACACTATTTGGAAGTTTGAGTTTAGTTTTAAAGAGTAGATACGATCTAAACACAAAATCCTTAAAGACACGTCATTCCTAACTGATAACGGACACAAACCAATGTCTTTTTTATCCCATGCTTTCAGTGAAAATATACCCCAGCTAAAATATCAAATTCCTTGCTTTTCTTACAAATAGGTTCAAATAGGCGATGTCGACTTCGGAGGCAAGTCGATCAGACATGAGACATGAACAGAAAAGATAAAAAATAAAGAAACTAAGGGGGACCTAAATATAGGATAAATAATACTTTCACCCAGAAGTGCTTTTATTTTCGCCAAACATCCAAGACAATATTTTCGGGATATTGTACTAGCCGAGAGGGTGCATACCACCGTTGGTAATGAATCTCGTGATGTAGTCAACCAAGCATCGCTCTATTTGTAAATCGATATTCACTATGGATTATAGATTTATGTGATAGACTTCCAACCCTCATTATAGGCTTATGTTGAGCTGGACATTACCTCGCCTGGCAGCCCTGTGACTCCACAAACACCCACTGCTTCAATTCTGACCAGTTTGCAAGTTAGTTTATCCTGGGGCCATTAACGACCGGTAGACAAAAGCGGAAACCTTATCTTCATGACGGCGAAATTCGAAGCGACTAGGTTCACCGAGTAGCATACACACCTGTAGTGACCTGTGGTCCCGTTTGATTCAGATTACAACCCCATTGACTATTATTATGAAAGTGGTCTGATTAGTCAGCGCAGAGATTCATTTAATGAGTTACCATTTTTTAAGGTTGGATACTAATACTCCATATTAGTAACCACATTTTTTAAAGCAACATTCTCTCAATGATTAATTTGGTTTGTACAAACAACCTCCCACCACAGAAAGTCTGGACAGCAATGCAATTTTTATTATTCCTTTATTTATGGTTTACCATTTTTTTTTGTGATTTCAATCCATTTGGCAAACAGTGCTCATTATGATTTGTACAGTCCTGCTCCAACATGAAGGTAATTAAATGAAATGGTTCTTTCTGGGAATGGTGGCATCAGTTTACATTTTGTCCAGGAAGTTGTCCAGCATGGGGATTCCTTCCTTGATTCCCTTGCGCTTGCGGATGTCGGTGACGACCTGGAAAGGCTTGGTTGTGATGTCCTTGGGGTCACCGGGGAGGATCTGCCAATGGTCGAAGACGCACTGCGGGAAGGCCTGGCCGCCGGTGTTGGAGCGCAGGTCAGCAGTGAAACCTGGAGAGACACCGGAAGAGGTCAGAGACCGTATCGAGACAGCCCTACAGTCGGGCAATTACCTGTCCGAATTAAAATGCTGGAGCAACACCAATGCATTTGGGGATACAGTCAGTGTTCACGTCAAAGGTGTTTCAGGACGGGACTTACCGAACGATTCGTTGACAGGCAGGTAGGCCTTGACAATGAACATTGGGGTTCCCATGACTTGGCACTCCTCGAACACATGGCCACGCCTCCTGTTCAGCACGCCGTAGATTCCACCGACGACCGCCTCTGGGCACTGAAAGAAACCGCACAGCCAGCGTTAGCACATCCAACTAGCATTAGCAAAACCATGCAATTCTCAGTCACCCAACAAAAGTTATCAAGAGATGATTAGATATAAAAGCAGATGACTTGCTGGTTTTAGCAGTTTAGACGTGTATACTAAGCTGCAGGCGTCTTTTTTCAGTCCTGCGATTTACACCAATTATCCATGGCAACATCTACGATGTCATTTAAAACTAATCCGTCTAATATGCATCCTTCAATATTAACGCTGCACCAGCCTTCCTTCTTGAAGTTCATGATGGCACCAAACATCGATGGAAGAAAGGTTTGTAATGTTGGAACTTTCTTCCAAGACAATCTACCATGCTCAGAGTCAAGGTTATCATCACTAGACATTCAGGTCAAAGTGAAGAATGGTTTATCTCATCACTTGCAGGAATTTCAGTTGTATATAGCACTAAGACTGCACCAGCCAACCGGACAGATGAGCTGCATTTTATTGCAGTCACATAAATGCCAGATATCAGTCAAGCAACAACGCCCGTGGCTTTGAACACTCAAAATCGGTTTGAGGAGGCCATACCTGGATCTCGACAAGGTACACAGGCTCCATGAGTCTGGGCTCAGCCGTAAGCTGGCAAGCATACAGCACCCTGCGGGCTGTGGGAATGATCTGGCCACCACCACGATGGATCGCATCAGTATGCAGGGAGACGTCATGGACATCGTAACGGCAGGCACGCATGTTCTCTTCACAGAGGACACCCTGGAGAAGGCAGAGTTACGTTACACATCCACAAGATGCATTACAGGACACTCCTGATGTAGAGCGGTTTACATTAAAAAAAAAAAAAAAAAAAGACAGGTTTACCAAGGGTGTGGTTGTTATGTGCAGCACAAGTTGATACTAGTGATCGACCGATATATCGGGTGGCCGATATTTGTGTTTTTTATGTGTACATTTCTTCATCCCCCCCCCCCCCCCCCCGGGCATGGAATTACAGACCGTTCAATAAATGTTCCTTTTTTAAAAGGAGACTTGTAACATTTGTTATTATTGTGTAATTTTTAGGATGTTAATTGAGGGAGCAAAAGCTGTTATCGGCTCCAAATATTGAAAGAAAAAATATATATACATCTGTATCGGCCCTAAAAAAATCCATATTGGTCAATCCCTAAACAACAAATAACATAACACGATCATAGCGTTAAAAAATGAACAAACCTCCTTTGAGGCCCACTGGAAGCCGGCCACCACGCTGTCCTTGATCTCGTTCAGGTACTGCACTCCCTTGGTGACGTCAACCAACAGGTTGGGGCCGGTTCCGTCGGGTCCGAAGCACCAGATCTTACGGGCCTCGCCGGCGTCCCACTCGTATTTGTCTACGAGGTAACGAGCGCGGGCCTTGAGCTCCTGGCGGGGAGTCACATCTCCCTTCTCGATGTCCTCGGCCAGACCGTCGGGGAAGGGACGAGCCTTCATGAAGAGACGGTTGTGCTTGTTGGGCGACTTGGACAGACACATGATGGAGGACTCCTCGCTGACTGTCTCTCTGTAGGACACAACGGGGTCGGATTTCTGCAACAAACAAAAAAGACAATCAATTAGAATGAAGTCACAAACCAGATGAAATCCTGCATACATTTCAAAATTTGATCTTTAATTCCATTTCAATAAAATTGTATAGCCCTTAATCACAGGTACAGTCTCAATGGGCTTAACAGGCCGTATATTTATGACATCCCTGCCCTGATCGTATCCATGTCCGGTTTACCTTGAGGGGAACACAGGCGTGATCCTCCTCCAGATCCTTCAGGCAGATCTCAAGATGGAGCTCGCCGGCTCCAGCCACGATGTGCTCTCCGGACTCCTCGATGATGCACTGCACCATGGGGTCGGACTTGGCCAGCCGCTTCAGGCCTTCCACCAGCTTGGGAAGATCAGCGGGGTTCTTGGCCTCCACCGCCACCCTGACCACAGGGGACACGCTGAACTTCATCACCCTCATGTTGTGGGCCGCTTCGAAGGTGGTGATGGTTCCGGTCTTGACGAGGTACTGATCCACTCCGACCAGACCGACGATGTTACCGCATGGCACATCCTCGATGGGCTCGGTGTAACGCCCCATCATGAGAATGGTCCTGGAAAAAGAAATTGCCCAATGAAACACAAGCTCGGGGATACAAACAGCAGAAAAAGAGGTGCTGCAGGGAAGATTTAAGAGCAGTCATTTAGATTTGTACTAGTTATTAATGGCCATTAGTTAGTGAAATGTTCGCTGAGATCATCGTTTCAGTCAACAGTGCATGCCTCCATGTGAGCCTATTTATATCATTGCTAACTCCTGGTGAATTTCTGCCCAATCAGGGCATCTCCTCCATGTTTAGCTTTGAGGGACATCGTGCTTGTCCGAGCAAAGGTACGCAAAATACAACACTTCCCAATGACTGGATGGATGTAGCAGAACAGATGTTTCCTATAGTTACTTTTAAGAGAATCATACTGTTCCACTAGCTGACTACTTTAAAAAAAATAATAATAAAAAAAAGAAGTCCAAACCTCTGAATCTGTTTGGTGTAGAGATCTTCCTTCTTTCCAGGGGTGTAGTTGGGTCCCATGATGCGAACCTTCAAGCCAGTGGAGACTGTTCCGGAGAAGACACGTCCAAAGGCATAGAAGCGGCCCTTGTCGGTGGTGGGCACCATCTTGGAGATGTACATCATCAAGGGAGCGGCAGAGTCACAGTTCTTGATACCTAAGCGAAGAAAAGGTCTATCGTCAAGCCAGCTACAAGACCACAACTCTTAAGTCACTCTACAGTTATGGGAGCCCACCATGAAGTCATGCATTGGGACTGAAATGACATTTAGAACGGTTCATCTTCTTACCCATGGCGGCCTCATCATCTCCAGGTCCTTCATAGAGCAGCTCACAACGGTATTTCTGGGCGGTGACGGGGGAGGGCAGGTGGATGGCTATCATCTGAAGCAGAGCCTCTCCGGCTGGCAGCCAGCGACGCATCACGGCCTTCAGCAGGGGCTTGCCCTCCTTGTCCTTGTCTTCATTGTCAAGCTTGATGTCGAGTTTCTCCAACATGGCAGCTGCTTCTTCCTTCTTGAAGTTCATGATGGCATCAAACATCTATGGAGGAAAGGTTCATAATGTTGAAAGCCAGACACAGTAATCGCAACAACGTTATTCCATGACAATGTACCATGCTCAGAGTCAAGGTTATCATCACTAGACAATCAGGTCAAAGTGAAGAATGGTTTATCTCATCACTTGCAGGAATTTCAATTACACATTTACAGCACCAAGACAACAAATAAAACTTGGGGGCATCTTACACAACAGCATAACAAAGCAATTTTCTTACTAATGAATAATCAATCAATGAATCACCTTGTAGATGGGGTCCAGGATGAGGTGGACGAAGGTACGGGACAGCACAGTGTTCTTGGATCCAGCACTGGTCTTGGTGAACTTGTTGGTCTCGGGGTCAAAGAACCTTGAAAAGAATAAGTGCATCAGATAACGCTTTGTGTCGAACTATGGACATGACTAGACTTTTTAGCTCAGGGTTTGCAGCAGGGATTTACCTTTCACCCCACAGTTTCTTCATCATAGCCTCGACCTTCTTGCATCGCTCCTCTGGGGAGAGTGTCAGATCTCCCTTGGCGGCGTACTTGGCAATGAACTTCTCTGCAAACTGCTTGAGGGTGAAGGCCCAACCGTGAAGGCCTGAGCCGAAGCCAACGGTTCCAATCACTGGATCGATCTGTGAGGGGGTTCATATTGTTTGAGACTTTTTTTTATTTTTACATTTTTCAAGTCATAAAAAAAAAAAAAAGAAGCTAAAGACTCACGAAGATGAGGCCCATGGGGCCACCGTCCTCTTCTCCGTAGGTGGAGATGATGACGTTGACTGACTCAATGATGCGCTGGAAAGTCTGGTAAAGCCTCTCGGGCTCCAGCTGCAGCTCCAGCAGAGCACGGTCCATCTTGTTCATCATCAGCACAGGCTTGATGCGCTCGGCAATGGCCTGACGCAGCACAGTCTCAGTCTGCACACAGACACCTGGTAAGAGAAATTTGACGATTAAGATAGATTCCTGATTTTACCAGTAGGGTTTAATCACCTCATACTACAACCCTTTTAAACTATAACAATCTGTCCATTTCAGAAATAAACTGTCCATACACACCTTAAAAGTAATTTCATGGTAATTGTACCGCTAGTCTTCTTGGATACGCGCAGCATACAGCCCAGTATGAATCCGTTCTAATTCATACTGTAACCGCAACTAATTATCAAACCGGTTTGAAAAATGTCTCAACACCCTTTTAACTAATAACCGAAGCTCATGCACAATTCATGTCAAGTGGTCTTTGCCAATTTTTTTTTTCTTTTTTTTTCCTCCTTCTTTTGTGTTCCCGGCACAAAAGAAATGCACAATGATAAGGGTTGGCATGTACAGGTACACAAAACTTTTGTTATATAGAAAGTAGTCACTGATCCTTTGTCCATCTGGTGAAAAGAACAGCTGATCTAGCTACCATAGACAATGAGAGAATCTCATCTTCATCCCTGGTTACCCCACAACACGTTGGTGTTTAGTGCCACCAATTCAAACAATTAAAGAAATACACAATACTCATTTGGCAGCATTAATGCCCATTTTCCTTACCAGACACACAGTCCACCACGACCAGGGCTCCATCAGTGACACGGAGAGCAGCAGTCACTTCAGAGGAGAAGTCAACGTGCCCGGGGGAATCAATGAGGTTGATCAGAAAGCCATTGCCATTGATGCCCTGCTTGATGAAGGCGGTGTCGGTTTCGCTCAGCTCGTAGAAGAGAGAGATGGCGCTGCAGCAGGAAGAGAAATAGAATATTAATCTTGTGCTTCGGAGGACAGAACCAGAGTAATATGTGCAGGTCCACATCATCCATCATTTACAACAGAGCAGCCCCATGACAACACAAGTGCTAGTAAGGACACTCACGTGGACTTGATGGTGATGCAACGCTCCTGTTCATCTTTGCGGGTATCCGTGAAACGGGTCTCGCCAGCACGTGATGAGGCGATGATACCGGCTTTGGACACCAGTGAGTCGGTCAAGGTGGACTTTCCATGGTCAACGTGGGCAATGACAGACATGTTCCGGATGTTTGCCTTTTTGTCCATGATGGCCCGGATCTGGTCTATTGTAAAGTTCACCTGTTGGAATTAGATTTGGATTAGCAGGAGAACTTGGTTTGTAATTCGTGTTCAATATTAACATTCAGTGAACATTGACCATTCCCGTGTACAGGTAAATGGTGCAGACTCTTCTGTTGTACATATTTGGGCATTACGCATCTTGAATCCAGGTTCCAACTATACTATAGCATAAACTTCTGGAGGGAGACTGAACGATCCTCATTTCAGGTTTAAGATATTCGCGTCATTCGCGCATGAAGACCTCAGAATGGGACTTAAATAAATGTATACAGTGGCCAGTCTACCAGATGTTGAATACCAACATTTAGTAACACTTTACTGTATACGTCAGGCGGAGTTTGTGTTCGCCCATTACGCGCCCACAGGGCCTCGCCTATGCTGACATGATTGGTTGAGATAAATACGAAGCGAATAGAGTGATCCGCCCCGTTCTTCCAGATTGGAGCCCGCCTGCCATGTATGAGACATGGGCATATCTGACGCAGCACTCCTAGAAATATGTCAAGATTGGAAGCTTCTACTGTCAACGACAAATAGGCCAACTACGCAGCCAAAAAATGAAAACGCCTTCTCATTGCACCAAACACCGGCACTTAACATTCAGTCCAACACACAAAATCCGCATTTAGTCGCAGTTGGCACAAAGGCCCCAAAAAGGGCGTTAGGCAATCGCCATTTGCGATGTACATTTTAATACGAGGTACGTAGTTAAGACGCTTTGGGGAAAATGACAAACACTGGTCGTTCATGTGGGTTACAAGTTGATAGCAGATCGATGCCAAGAAACGTGTTGATGGGGACAGGGACGGGGGACGGGGGAGGGGGGGCACACAGGAGCCGGCAGCCCGGCCTCAACCCGAGCCGGCAAGACGTCATGAATAGGCCACGTGTACAGACCTGGAGCCAGAGGCTAACATCTAGCGGTCTTTTTTAGTACCAACACGCAGTTACAACTTTAACAGCCGTGCAGTAGTCCCACCACGGCAACCCCGTTTGTGCACCGTTGGTTTGACGCAGGGAACAGAGTTTGGGATTTACCGTCCCGTTTAAAATTGAGCTGTGCTGCGACAGCCAAGGCTAGACAACCTGGCATAATCCCGTCATGGACCGAGGCAGCAATTTATTAAAATCCCAGCTGTCAAGTTCAAATCTAGAGATAACATGTTTATGGCTTGACAACTATACTTAACCACACATGGCTAGGCAAAGTTCTCATTTTCTAAAAAATTCCAACAATAACCGAAATTCAAAATGGTGGCCGTTTTGATATACGCAGCGTTCATAGCGGAAACAATAAGGACCCACAACCCGTTTAAACCCCGACATAACACGTCGAGAGTGTCCGCCACGGTAGCATAACACCAGGGCGAACCCAGAAGATGTATAAAATGAGTGTTACAACGTACCATGTTGACGGATGGCGTTGGATTCACTCAGTTGAGGGAAGAATCCTTTATTACACTGCCCACCTCACGAAGGCACAGGCAGGGAAGAGACCGCTGACGTCAACAACGGCGCTTATATACCGGCGCTGTGATCCTGCGCGTGGTTACGTGAGGGCAGTGTCAGAATGACTTGCTTCAGGACTCGGTCGTCAACAACTCAGGCATACACAAACTTTCATGGGGCATGACAAGCCTTTTTTCATTGCAATATATATTTCATGTTTACATCATATCGCTGCAATTAGATAGTTGAGTATAATATGAACGTTTATATTTGTTTGAATTGTTTGAATACATTGCTATTCCATTTCCTCGCTAGCTGGAAATGCGTCGAAGCCCAACATCTGCCCGGCCACCCGTGACCCGAAACGGGGTTCATGATATTCTGAAAAAAAGCTGATGCAGAGCGATGCAGTGACGTGGAATCTCAATGCACATTTCGATGAAAATTCGCATCACCCGGATGCCAAAAAGTGAAAGTGCTTGTCCTAGATCAGCAGTTGTGCTCCATGACTAGGCCTATATCGACATATCGTAAATGATGCTTCTATTTTGAGAATGTGTACTGAAACACAGATTTCAAAGGGTATTTTTGTTGCTGCTTATTACATCATTATATCTATATGCTTGATAGTATCATCACACACATACTGTATTATTATATTATTAGAGGAATGCTGACTTTTTATATTTATATATAAAAAGGCCTATTTATTGTTCTGACCATTATGTATTTTACTCACTGTCCTTTTTGGATTAAGCAGATTGGAGATCTGACCATGCACTGCCTTTGGGCTTATCACGGAGATAGATTTGATATGATCCATTCTATAGGCTAAACTCGTTGAAGTAGCCATTCATTTGCACCTCTATGCTGCATTATGTATCGGAATTATCATCAACAAGCTCAACAAGCTCTATTGTTATGACATTTTCAGAGTTTCTTCTTATTTATCTTCTAGGCCTACTATCTAGACTACTGCCATCGTACACATGCGCACTCAGTGGAATATATGATCACTGCACCCCTATGTGTGTTTCCCCGTCACGTCATGAAGGCAGACTGGTTTTCAACTCGTGATTCGTTTGATAGCGCCACATTTGATTTTATTAATTTCATTTATTATAAAATAGCAATCGTGCTGAAATAAGGACCTCATTATTGGCTATAGGGCTCCAATCCCTGCTTCACGCAGGTCAAGAAGCCGGGTGCATGCTATATGACTCCAATAGATGGCGCTATAACATTGTTTGCTATTAAGGGCGCGCTCACACTCACCCCCCATGTAAGCATGTCTACAAATGTCACCACTTAAAATCGAACGGTACAGAATCCGAATGGTATTATCAGGCTCATCCCTGGGGTAAAATAAACAGATGAAAAATGACAGACAAGTCGTGTGCAAATTGTTGCTTCTCATTTTATATATACTATGAATGCCTTTAGGATGTATTGCTTGTGATTTAAAAAGAAGGTACTAAGACAGGGATTGAGGTTTAATTTCTGCTGTTTTCATATGGAGGTTGCATGTTGTTTATGGCTAAGGATGTACGTCTGTCCGGTTTTTCTGGCATCAGGGAACATGTGGGAAACAGGTGTCTTCTTTATCTATCAAATATAATATTTCAATCACATCCACCAGCCCCGGAGCCCTGGAACATCAACAAAGCTGAAGATATCAGAATGTATGACTCACTGGCCTTTTCATAAATATATGAATGAACAATATCACAAAGGTGTTTGTGGCCGTGCACACATTATTGCCACAATCCACCCAGTAAAGAGACATTTTAAAGAGACATACAATTAATCGGACAAAGTCTGAACATAAGATTACTTTAAGAAAAGCCATACGGTTATCCAATCCAGGCAGCCTTTCTGTGTTTATAATAATCATACTTTTTTTTTTCTCTCATTCAGTGTATATCATGTTCAGTTAAGCCCAATTTATAAAACGGGTGGCTTAAATCAAGTGATCTGATTGGTTCCCAACTGTTGTATATTGAGCGTATACACACAGCTATGACGCCCTGTTCGGTTTACAGAGTTCAGTATCACTCTGCGCCTAACTCTAACTGTTGTTTATTTATATATAAAAGCAATAGCATAGTTCACTAAAGCCTAAAAATATGTTGATTGCTGGAGAGGGTGGAAATGTTGTAAAGCAATAGGCACACGGTGAGTGAACTCGATAGTAGGCTAAATTGCCGGCGAAGCAAGCTACCGTCTCTAGCCTTCTCGCTGAAGGACGCTACAGTGTGTTGCATAGCAATCACTTTGCTCGCTTTTTCAAAATTGAGAGTGTCTATGACTTTCATTTCGCCATACTTACGTAACCGTTTTATAAAAGCAATAGATCACTTCAATCAGTGAAATGTGCTCATTATAGCTACCACAGTTAAGGGGGTCTGCAATTCGCCGTCCGATCGATCTTATATGCTGACTAGGCTACTAACCATGTAAATAGTGTTGAAAAGAAACTTCCAAAGCTTTTCAAATCTTATTTGGTGTTTTATTGGTCCTTAATCTGCAAAGTAAACAATGTACATACATAAGGTGCAAAGTCAAACCGGGGTAAGTGATTCCGGAAATTATTTTGTTAGAGGACCAATCACAGCCCTTGCCGTCTCCGTTGCCTCGACGGATAGTTAAAAAATATTGGATGCGCACGTAGAGCTACGGAGAGCATAGACATCTTATAAGTAGACGCAGCATTGGCTGCTGTGACGCGAGAAATTCGGCCGCCATCTTGGAGTGGTGATGAGCAGCCTGAGCTGACAGCTGACAGGTCGCGTCTACAGAAGAGAACAAGGATGCCGGGCTGGTATTCCTGCTCAAATGAGCGGACCGTCGAAAATAGGAATCAGGGGATTACTTTTCACTTTCGCAAGTGTAGTGGTGCCTGGTTGCTGCGGGGGAAAATCAGCTTTGCGCCGGGTGCAAACTAGCAACGACACATGCGTCGGTGTAGAAAGTCAATTGCGCCGGTCGCAAGATAGGGCCCTTCTTCTGTTTGGCGCACATGGCTAATTTGCATACGCGCACAGGACTGTCGGAATGGGAACATGTCGGACTGGCAGCATTACGGGGGCGCGATTACGGGCTGGCGGAGTTACATTTAAAAATCGCGTTCAAGTAAAAACAAATAAGAAAAGCGGAATCAATTTGTGGCGCTCGTTGTTCAATCTGTGGCGCAGCGCCACACATTGGCCTATGTGTGGGAAACACTGTACTTGAATAAGATTAAGTTGAAAAAAATGATGAAGATAAAGATTGTAAAAGCCAACAGGGGTGAAAGTTAGGACCACAGTCCAGATTGTGTGGGGGGGGGGGTAATATATGTTAGCTAACTAGACAATCAGATGGACAGTGGCTATACAGTATAGCTAGTCTAGCTTTCCAACCCAATTTTGTGTAGCCCACCTTCGTGAAATGTGTGATAAACAGGAAAAGGTCCTGCCACACTTACCTGACAACTGGAATGGGGTAATTTTTGGGATTACTGTTGAACTACTGTGTTCACCCGGCTATGAACTGAGACCTGAAGTCCCATCCCTATGACTGCCCTACCATCGCCTGTTGCTGTCCCCTTGACCGGATTCCTGGCCTGCGCTGCCTAGCGATCCACTACTGCCCTATGACAATTCCTAATCCCTATGACAATTCATCCCTTCACTAGACTATTTTAACTTTCTGACACTAAATGGGATTCATGCATTATCATTATCATGGTTAAGTAACCATCCCACCTCTTTGTAACATACACCCCAGGTGGCTCTAAACACCATGTTCTATTCTCTACACCTAACTAACCTATTCATTTATCATGTATACAAACCTCACTGCCCTGTAACTGACCCTAGGCAGATGGGTCAGGCCCTCGGGTCGTGGATCTGCTCGAGGTTTCTTCCTATATGTATCTCCAGTTCTAGGGAGTTTTTCTTCGCCCCTGTTACTCATGGGCTCTCTCTGAATGTTCAATACTCTGTAAAGCGCCGTGAGATGTGTAATGTCTTGGTGCTCTATAAATAAAATTTAATTGAATGTTAACTTGTGTATAATTCCCAATTTTTATTGATATATTTGCATTTTATTTATATTAAGTTAAAATTTAGTTCCCCGGCCCCATTCGTCTTTGTAAGGAAATGTTCTATTTTGTCTAATTTTAGGCAAAGTATAAGACAATACTTTCTTAACAGTATAATTGGAACCATGAATAAGTTGTTCAAGTAACAATATTCAAATACTAACATTGTTGGGTAAGACAGAATTTGGTTTTATTCTGAATCCAGTGAAACAGATTGGTGGTTTTAGCTGATATAAAAACTTTCAGGTGTTTATTTATGTTTAAGTATTTGGCAGACGCTTTTATCCAAAGCGACATACATAAAAAATACATATAAAACAATCACTGTAAACATAATAATTTAAGGGAAGAATGTAATACAAAATATCAATATAAAGTGTCAAGACAGAATAAACTCTGCTGCTGCAGCAACAGAGATACAGTCTATAAGTCCCTAAGATATATAGATATCTAATGTATGTATTATTTTCCAATAGAAATCAATGAGCCTCTGATACTTTCACTGCATGCTTAAGACGTCGTAACCATAGGCGTATTACGCTGGGGTCGAGTAGGCCTACCCACCAGTTTTCGTCAAGATTCACTTTGTACCCACCACTTAAAAAGACAAAAAAAAAGCACCTAATGACCGCTGTCAGGGAAAGCAAGCGAAGCAAGCCACTTCCGCTTCGCGTCGGTGTCCCGGTTCGCCCTGTCGGGGCTTATTTTCCCGATAATGACCGGCGTTCTCTACATAATGTCATCGCCTTGTTTTTGTTTGTATAAAATATGTACAGATATAGATTTAATACATGTAAATGTTTGACTAATATATTGGAACACTGTTCAAATATACAATATAAGAATATTAAAGTAACAATAAAATGTATTATTTTATTAATGTCATTTGAAACATTTAGTGTCATTTGGATTTCTGTACGTTTTGATAACTTCATCACTTTGACAATAAATATCTGAGCTGATTGATTTTATTATTTTTTATGCCGTTATAGCATTTCTATTTTGTGAATAAACAAACGCAACTATAAAGACTTTCATAGTTGCATAATTTGCCCAAATGTTGTAATTTGCATATTTAAGTTAAGTACGTTGTGTTCTATTTTTTTATGTTCTATAATAGTAATTGTATCAATACAGTTATAGTTAATTAGTTATGTTACACATTATAGGCATTTTTTTTTATTTTTTTATTTTTTATTTTCATCAAAAGGAAATACACCATCATACGGTGTCATTTCATACTTCAATCAGCATACAATTCCTGGTAATAACAGTATTCCTCTACTCCATATGGTTTTAAACCACACTCACACATCCACATAATATATATATATACCATTTATTCCCACTCATCCACATATCGTTCACCTTTTAAACACACAAACCCAAACACACACCCACAGTTTGTAACCCAAACCCACCCACCCACTCCCACCCCCGCTCAACACACACACACACACACACACACACACACACACACACACACATCTATGGCGGCGCACACCTGCATGTAGTTCCGCTGATTATTCGCTGATTATTTCGCGGGTCTCGGAATCGCGCTGCGTCTCCATTGAGCCTCACTGTGCTGCTGCTCGCGCGCCGTCAGCTGTTGGCTCCACCACATCAAACAGGTTAGATTGAAAAAGACGCTGAGCCGTCTCCATTACACGGTTAATATTGACGTTATTTTAGTAGTTTAACCGAAACATGGTTAGAAACGTCCGGTTGAAGTTATAAAAGTAACTAATGATCCGTCTGGTCCTTTTGTTTTCCAGGTTGACCGTCGGGTTAATTAACGAACACTTTTTGAAGTAAAGCGGCCCGCTACATCCGGACCTGCTGTGAGTAGGACACTTATTTATAATTTATCTTAATTGTTTTTTACTCTAGGCCTACTTGATAAGTTGAATAATAGTAGTTCTGGATGTATGTCGTCGTAAGCTGTTTTTAATTGAGTTAATTGATATTTTTCGCCGGGTGACGCGGCTGCAGATATTTATCAATGACTCCATGACGGAGTTGGCGGCGGAAGACGTAGGGGGGCGGGGCCATGACGTCACACAATGATTCCGCACTCGGTTACCGTCGTAGTTAGATGGGAAAAATAACTTATTTTAATAACTTATTTGGATTTATTGGGCACACACACACACACACAGTACAACTAATCTCGTTGCTCTCCTTCACAGCTCAAGAAGAAGAAACAGATTCTGTGAGTATCACGATCGAACCACGAAGAAGAAGAAACTGAACTGTAAGTCACAACATTTTCTTTTAATGCTGTGGGCTGACAGCGTTTAGTTTGAACCGGTTCTCAGGCCCCGCCCCACGTAGGCCCTGCCCCGCCCCACGTAGGCCCTGCCCCGCCCCATGTAGGCCCTGCCCCGCCCCATGTAGGCCCTGCCCCGCCCCACGTAGGCCCTGCCCCGCCCCCTCTCTGGCCCCGCCCCCTCTCTGGCTCTCTGTCTCTCTCTCGCTCTGTCTCTCTCTCTCTGTCTCTCTTCCCCCCCCCCCCCCCCGTTCTCATGCCTCTCATTCGTCCCTAGAAGATACTTTATCCGTCCACTTTCCTACTACATTCCTCATCATTGCATCACATCCCATGTGTGTTGTCCTACTGATAAGGGTGTGTGACTGACTGACCAGAGATGCATGCGAGGGTTCTGCGCTGTTTGAGGCCTTCAGTTGTGTAGACGTTCCCCCTCAGGGGAACCTAGTGTTTAAGAGGCCGTCGTCATGTCAGTTACATGAACTGGAACGTCCTTCAGGATGGAGACAGGGACTCCTCAAGGAGACACACCAGGGGGCGAGATGTGAGGGCTGTCCCTCTCAGCAACTAGAACCCAACCTGGTTCCTGCACCTGAGAACCACGGAGCACGTTCCAACGTTTCCCTCCGTACGCTTTGAAGCCCTAGCCCCTCCACCACTGGTCTCTCCGTCAAACCCTCCACTGGTCTCTCCTCTCTCAAAGACCTACAAACCCACCACTGGTTTCTCTTCTCTCAAAGACTTACAAACCCACCACTGGTCTCTCCGTCAAACCCACCACTGGTTTCTCCTCTCAAAGACCTACAAACCCACCAGTGGTTTCTCCTCTCAAAGACCTACAAACCCTCCACTGGTCTCTCGTCTCTGCGGGGCGATGGCCTCCGTCGCCCCCGGTCGATCGAAAGTGAGTCGGGTTCAGATTCCCAAATCTGGAGAGGCGGAGATAGGCGCAGCAAGGCGTCCAGTGCGGTAACGCAAACGACCCCGGAGAAGCTGGCGGGAGCCCCGGGAAGAGTTCTCTTTTCTTTGTGAAGGGCAGGGCGCAAAGACCTACAAACCCAGCACTGGTATCTCGTCTCTCAAAGACCTACAAACCCAGCACTGGTCTCTCCGTAAATCCCGCCACTGGTATCTCGTCTCTCAAAGACCTACAAACCCAGCACTGGTCTCTCTGTCAAAACCTCCGCTGGTCTCTCCTCTCTCAAGGACCTAAAAACCCACCACTGGTCTCTCAAAGACCTACAAAACCTCCACTGGTCTCTCCATCAAACCCAGCACTGGTCTCTCCGTCAAACCCTCCACTGGTCTCTCAAAGACCTACAAACCCAGCACTGGTCTCTCCGTAAATCCCGCCACTGGTCTCTTCTCAAAGACCTACAAACCCAGCGCTGGTCTCTCTGTCAAAACCTCCGCTGGTCTCTCCTCTCTCAAGGACCTAAAAACCCACCACTGGTCTCTCAAAGACCTACAAAACCTCCACTGGTCTCTCCGTCAAACCCAGCACTGGTCTCTCAAAGACCTACAAACCCAGCGCTGGTCTCTCCGTCAAACCCTCCACTGGTCTCTCCTCTCTCAAAGACCTACAAACCCACCACTGGTCTCTCCTCTCTCAAAGACCTACAAAACCTCCACTGGTCTCTCCTCTCTCAAAGACCTACAAAACCTCCACTGGTCTCTCAGTCAAACCCAGCACTGGTCTCTCCGTCAAACCCTCCACTGGTCTCTCAAAGACCTACAAACCCAGCGCTGGTCTGTCAAAACCTCCACTGGTCTCTCCTCTCTCAAAGACCTACAAACCCACCACTGGTCTCTCCTCTCTCAAAGACCTACAAAACCTCCACTGGTCTCGCCTCTCTCAAAGACCTACAAAACCTCCACTGGTCTCTCCGTCAAACCCTCCACTGGTCTCTCAAAGACCTACAAACCCAGCGCTGGTCTCTCCGTCAAAACCTCCACTGGTCTCCTCTCTCAAAGACCTACAAACCCACCACTGGTCTCTCCTCTCTCAAAGACCTACAAACCCTCCACTGGTCTCTCCTCTCGTTTGGCTTTGTATTCCTTTGAGTATTGTCATTGTTTGTGTAAATACACAATCTAATAACTGAAAATAAAGAGGTGTGATCTTTAACCTGGTACTGGTCAATCTTTGCATGTCATGGGGCACTACTTCATGTGAGGGGCAATCGTTGCCCTGGCATGGGGCACTATGTGAGCGGGGCAATTGTTGACTTTGCACGGGGCATTAAGTGTGAGAGGGGCAATCTTTAACCTGGTACTGGGCACCACATGTGTGAGGGGAAATTTTTCTACTTGGCTTGTATTACCTGAACATTTTAATTTTCGGCTATAGGAGGATGCTACTCTTCCTGAAACACCCTTGAGTGTCATTTGGTCGGATGTTTCTGATGACTCAAGTCTGGCCTAAATCAAAGAGGATAACAAAGTGGGTGTTCAATACAGCAAGAGCCTGGAGCGATCTAGCATCTGGATCTCAATTCGACCTTCTACACACTGGACAGGATGACTTGAGTGTCATGCAGCTTGGACTGTAGTGTGACTGAATCATGCAAACAATGGGAAGCGACAATGGCTACTTGGTACAATGGATGATGGACTAACGGCATTCCGAATGGACAGAATCGGATGAGAAACCAACCAACTAACTGAAGATGGAAGATGAAACATTCTGCAACGTGGCTTCCCTACCTAACCTCAACATGATGGACTGCTGGCAAGCCCTCTGGATCTCCTGTACTCCTGCCCTGAGATCAAAGTATTTCTCGGGCTGAATCGGAAACCATCTTGGAAACATCCCAACTAGCGTCCCTGTCGAGCTGCAGTTGTGCTCTTCTTCAGAAGAGGTGAAGAAAGCCTCACTGGGGCTTCAAGGTCTATGAAGAGGAACGTTGAAATGTGCACCATGATTCTCTCCTGTAAGAGCTGTTGTATTTCTAGTCGCCGAGAGGGGGAGCCTCACAGCCTACCCTTTGGCGTTTCTCCTTGGGGAGTCCCTGTCACGGTCTTGACGGACGTTCCAGGTCATGTAACTGATGTCACGACAGCCTTTTGAAAACTTGGTTTCTCCTGAGGGGGAACCTCTACAGAACTGTAGGCGTCAGATGGCACAGTATCCCAGCATGCATCTCTGGTCACTCAGATCACACCCTGATCAGTAAGGCAACACTCATGCGATGTGCATGCGATGTTTTAGAGGGTAGTAAGGAAGTAGACAAAAGGCATGAGAACAGTTTGTTATTTTGTACTGTTGTCAGCCTTGTTTATGGGTGGGAATTATTTGCTAAATGGGGGGGATATGAAATGTATAGTCAATTATTTGTACATGAACCAACAGCAACAAACTACTAGATCTGCTCAAGGTAAGTCTGTTGGCTGTATTTTGCAACAAGACGACCAAAGCACCCAAAGATCTCCATCGTCGTTCCAGCTCAAGGTAAGGGGCTCCTGCGGGGGGGTTGGTAGTTAGATTCGAGACCGCGATGTGCACGGGTCTATAAAGATGCTGTCTGACTTCACAGGATCTCCTGGACCAGGGTGGACCAGATGCTGAGGATCAGCAGGTGACCAGATCCCACTGGACCAGGTATGGGTCACCAGGGTGGATTATTATTATTATTATTATTATTATTATTATGTGGATGTGTCTAGTGCTTTTCTCGCACTTAATTATAATGTAGGGTAACTAGATCCCCTAGACCAGGCATGGCGTACCAGGCTGGACCAGAGGGTATCCAGATCTCCCTGGACCAGGAATGGGGCACCAGGCTGGACCAGAGGGTATCCAGATCCCCCTGGACCAGGAATGGGGCACCAGGCTGGACCAGAGGGTATCCAGATCCCCCTGGACCAGGAATGGGGCACCAGGCTGGACCAGAGGGTATCCAGATCCCCCTGGACCAGGAATGGGGCACCAGGCTGGACCAGAGGGTATCCAGATCCCCCTGGACCAGGAATGGGGCACCAGGCTGGACCAGAGGGTATCCAGATCCCCCTGGACCAGGAATGGGGCACCAGGCTGGACCAGAGGGTATCCAGATCCCCCTGGACCAGGAATGGGGCACCAGGCTGGACCAGAGGGTATCCAGATCCCCCTGGACCAGGAATGGGGCACCAGGCTGGACCAGAGGGTATCCAGATCCCCCTGGACCAGGAATGGGGCACCAGGCTGGACCAGAGGGTATCCAGATCCCCCTGGACCAGGAATGGGGCACCAGGCTGGACCAGAGGGTATCCAGATCCCCCTGGACCAGGAATGGGGCACCAGGCTGGACCAGAGGGTATCCAGATCCCCCTGGACCAGGAATGGGGCACCAGGCTGGACCAGAGGGTATCCAGATCCCCCTGGACCAGGAATGGGGCACCAGGCTGGACCAGAGGGTATCCAGATCCCCCTGGACCAGGAATGGGGCACCAGGCTGGACCAGAGGGTATCCAGATCCCCCTGGACCAGGAATGGGGCACCAGGCTGGACCAGAGGGTATCCAGATCCCCCTGGACCAGGAATGGGGCACCAGGCTGGACCAGAGGGTATCCAGATCCCCCTGGACCAGGAATGGGGCACCAGGCTGGACCGGAGGCTGTGGACTGGAGGGTAACCATAACCAAACACTTGACACCTGGAGGTTCTTTTTAATTACGTCAAACAATCGTAGAGGGTCTTCATTAGTTTTTCCTTCAGATTTTTCATTCTGTGAATTTTAGCCAAAGCTGTGATTTGAAGTAATTAAGGTCACATCAGCTGCTACTACTATAGTTTATCCAGCATACATCAAGGTGGACACTAAAACGTAACCGCTGGTCACACTTGGTAACGTAACATCACCCTTTTAATGTGTTTGTATTGTGAACAGATTAAGCTGACGACCCACCAGGAGCGAGACGAGGACTACGATGGGACTGCTCAAGTCTTTGGAAGGTTAATACCAACAGGTTTTTTTTTACATCGTTTCACCACAAAAGCTATGCTGTTAAATTCACAGAATGTTTTACTATATTCCTGAATTACAAATTCCCAAGTGTGTGCATGTTTCATGTTGAAGTTTAAAATTTGATTCAGAATGATTTAAACAAGGTGTCCAAAGAATAATAAACTACTACCACTGTGTTTCTAGTGTAGAATTCTCAAAACAAAAGTATTTTCTTCAACACAAATTATATAAACTAAAAAAATCATGGACAAAATTATGGAGGAGGAGCCACCTATCTGGAGGGAGACCCGGAATCTGGTTAGCCGCCTAGCTGGACATCGTTAGCCTCCTAGCATAATGGATATAGTTAGCTTCATAGCATAATGGATATAGTTAGCTTCATAGCATAATGGATATCGTTAGCTTCATAGCATAATGGGTATTGTTAGCCTCATAGCATAATCAACATCGCTAGCCTCAGAGTTATCTATATCATTAGCCTCATAGTATAATTGATATTGTAGCATAATTTACATTGGTAGCCCCATAGTGTAATCAACATGGTAGCCTCATAGCGTAATCGACATGGGTAGCCTCATTGACATTGTTGGCCTATGGCTAGCAACATAGATTATGCTATGAGGCTAACGATTTGTGTTTTTCCTCTTGCAACATTTCAGTGACCCACCGACGGCGCCTCGTCGGAGCTGGACGGTGGAGACTTCAGATGCAACTTCTACCTCGCAGGACGTGACTTAAGTCACGGGTTGTCAAGGGTTCCTTGTTTCTCAAGGGTTCCTTCGCGGGTTCCTCATGGTTCAGTGTTAGGGACAGAGTTAGGGTCAGACGGTCTCACGATGAACCATTGTTTTTTTTTTAATCACATCCCAGAATTGTTTCACTGTGTGCACAGATGTTGAAATGTATACTGATGTTTTATGATATAAAATCATTTAAAATGACCTGGTTGTGTGGCTTGTTGTATGGTAATTTTTATTATACACATGCATGTTACCCTAATGATGTAAGGTTACCTCTCCCCTCCCCTATATCCTAACCTCCCCCCTCCCCTGTCCCCCCCTCCCATATCCTCTCCCAACCTCCCTCCCCTATACCCTAACCTCCCCCTCTATACCCTGAACTCCGTCCTCCCCCCCCATACACCCTTACCTCCCCCTCCCCTGTCCTCCCCCCACCTTTACTCATACCTCCCCCCCTTCCTCTAACAGTAACCTCGCCCTCCCCTTTACTCATACCTTCCCCCCCCCCCCTCCTCTAACCCTAACCTCTCCCCTCCCCTATACCCTAACCGCCCGCCTCCCTTACCCTCACCCCCAACCTTACCCTAATCCTCACCCTTATCCTCATCCTCACCCTTATCCCTAACCCTAAACCTAACCTTAACCATAGCAGCGATCCTAGCGATCCACTACTGCCCTGACAATTCCTAATCCCTATGACAATTCATCCCTACACTAGACTATTTGAACTTTCTGATACTAATAATACTAATAATACTAATTGATATATTTGCACTTTTAATCTTGCTGAATTCTACAAGGCAAATATTAAGTTAAAACTTAGTTCCCCGGCCCCATTCGTCTTTGTAAGGAAATGTTCTATTTTGTCTAATTTTAGGCAAAGTATAAGACAATACTTTCTTAACAGTATAATTGGAACCATGAATAAGTTGTTCAAGTAACAATATTCAAATACTAACATTGTTGGGTAAGACAGAATTTGGTTTTATTCTGAATCCAGTGAAACAGAGCCTGGCTCCGCCCGCCCACCTACTTCCGCCCAAATTTCATTTTCCCTTCAGTAGTCAGTCTGGGGCTGGGGCTTGTTAGTGGGATTTTGCCCGAACAAATTTCTGTGTGACCAATCAGCGAACAGAGGAAGTGGCTGAGAACGATGACGTCGAAGTAGCGACGTATTGTCAATGACAAGACCCAGCCTCGACAGTTGACTGCAAACATTATCTCTGTCCTTACTATCGAATATTAATGTAGAATTTGTAATTGTTCCTTGAACTCTAAAATTAGATGAACAAAACCTGCAGCTATCGTTGACAGACATCTTCACGCTTCATCTTTTGTTTGTGTACACAGCCTGCGCATGCGCGCAACGTAGTTTCCGGCCGGTCCCGGCGTATGACATACGTCACGACCAAACGCTATTGCGATTGGTTATGGCAGATCCAGAGTGGCACTGGGCAGATCCAATAGTTTTAAACTTCAACAGACCCCCGCCTCCAAGTGAGTGAACGTTTGCCAATTACAGCAGTTCCAGACGTTCTGTACAAATGAAATGAAGTACGATGGTCTGGTAGCACCAGGCTAGGTCACTTATAGCATATAAGAATATTCTATTACTGTTAAGCCAACTATGAATAATAAAACACGCCAAAACATGTGTCCTTTATCATAGCTACACGTATGACAAAAAACCGCGTGAAAATCAGTGGTATTCAGTGAGGTAAGATTAATTAAATGCGCTGACAGTTCATTGCTCCTGCCAAATGAATTACACTGAGTGGAGCGGATCACCACTCCAAGATGGCGGCCCCGCGTCTCCTCAGCGCCAGTAGGCAGTAGCGGTCGATGCTGCGTCTACTTATAAGATGTCTATGACGGAGAGGGTCTCCGACAGGCTCTCCGTAGCTACGTAGCCTACAGCACTTTACGGAGGACTCCACCTTATGGTCGTGGCATTGTTCATGCTAATTTGGGGCTTTAATCGGGGTAGGCTTTACGTTTTCAATAGCGCTGTCAAGCGATTAAAAAATAATCTAATTAATCACAGGCTCTGTGATTAATTAATCTAAATTAATCGCATACTTACATTTTGCCGAGAAAGTATTTCAAAATAATTTAATTCAAATAAATTATGGCAGATGAGTGATTCAATGAACAATATACATAATATACTTTAAAGTTCAATGTCTCTTTTATTTAAAACATGTCTTTCATTAACATACGGTTTCATTAACATACGGTGCATTAAGATCAAATTAAAAACATTTCTATCTCACTCAAGATGCAATGCATCTCAGGCAAAAAATATACAATACTTTGTTTTGACTCTAGAGGGCACTATAGCACCTCGATTAATCTGCGTTCATTTTTTATCGCGTTATTTTTTCTGTGATTAATTAATCGAAATTAACGCGTTTATTTGATAGCCCTAGTTTTCAAACATGTGGAGAAATGAGCTACATTTAATACATGAACATTTTATATTCTGTATGAACACCATATTCTGAATAAGAACGCATTCACAGTACAGCAAGAATCCTAAAAAGTCCCATCTGAGCCCCTCCTGTGAGGTGTGTGGGGACGACCTCCAGAAGTCAGTCCAAGATGGCTCTGAAGGGAGATCACAGGCTTCAGATATGGCTAACAGCAAACCTTCACTGTCACAATTTTTTTCTTAAGAAGCGTTCTCTGAACATCCCGAAAGAAATCAATAAATCGATACTCTGACAGAAAAAGTAAAGAAATCTGGTATCCGTGACGGAAGCAGTCACGTCACAAGTCATGGTATTTTATATATAGGCCTTTAAGCAGAGGCATCTAAAGTACAATAAATTAAAGACAATCATTTAAAAGAGAAAAGTAAAAAAGGATAAAGTAATGAATATGCCATTGCAGACATGCATTGTTATAAAAAGCTCTGCCAAGCAAAAACGTGTTAACCCCTGAATTGAAAGTATATAGCGAGTGTGTGTTTATAGCATCGAGTCATCAGCTGAGATCCTCCACCTGACTTCACATTCTGTTACAGAGATCAGTCTGGACCTCTGGCCACCACCATCTATTTCAGACAGCCTTCAGTGTGGTCAAGTGCGCTGTTCAGTGGATACACCGGAAAAAGAAGAACCTTTACTTTTCCCACAATTTCATAGATGTTAGTATCGTGTATGGACTCTGCCCGCCCGGCTGTGGGGTATACTACGAACCTCGCTGAACATACCCAGGCTTTCTTGGGAAAACCTGGATCGACAAGAGACGCAACTCGCGATCAGAGTTAAATGGTACCACGACACTCACTTAGGATTCGATTAGTCGAGCCAGGTTTACCGCTTTAGGTTCAACGCGCGTTCACATGAAAGGGGCGTTTATCGAGTCATTTTACTCACCTTTACAAAATGGATAGAGCAAGAGCAGTCTATTTCACTCAAGAGGAACAGATAGTCATAATTAACTCCGGTATGAGGAGTTCAAAAATCTGATAACAGCTAGGGGCAACACAATTGCACATACTGGCTAAGAAGGCGTGCTGGCAAAAAATAGTGTAAATTCGATTGTGTAAATTCGTATAAGTGAAAGGATTCTGCATTTAGTCTATAAAATAACTATACCAAATGATGAATTGTTCGCCATTAATAGATTCAATACATTTATTGCCATGTCAACAAGTTGATAGGAATTTGTCTTGGTACAACTCTCAGACAGCCAAACATGAAGGACAGACATCATAAGTACAGAAGAGACAATGTACGCGATCCCAATAGAGTGATGCTGATTTCAAACTGTATGAGCAACGTCAAACCTGCCTTGTTCTATAATTTAGGGAATTCACTTTAAATACACCCTATGTAAGAAATGTATTGCATATGTTTTCAACCAACTGATGCGCTACCTCCACTCTACCACTCTCATGGAGACACCCTGCACAACAGCAAGCATTGTCTACATAAGGTCCAACAAGGACGATAAAGTAGTGAATACTCTCTGGTGAGAACCTGTATCTCTCATAAAGAATATTCTCAGGCAATGCCAAGGGATCGGATCTGTCCCAAAAGACCCTCTGTCTCTGGAGAGACCCCTGTACGATACGGGCTCCGAGGTCTACGGGGAAACCCACAAATGGTGACGTCATTGTCAACGGAGGGGCGAGGAAGCTGCACTTATCTTAGCTGAAAACCTGCTCCCGACCAGGTTTGGTTGACAGCATAAGTCACCATGGTGATACAGCGACGCTAAAAGAGATCGACTTTCGTGTCCCAGCTAACCCAGGCTTTGAGCGCAACATACCTCGCTAACCCACTAATCGAGGTTTGTAGTACAGGGCACTGGTCTTCTGTGGTCTTCTGTGGAACCTCTACTGGCTGGAATGCTGACTCTCTGTTTGGTACCTTTCTGAATGGGCTGTCTGAGGGGATTAAAGATGAACTTGTCTCCCACGACCTGGCTCCCACCTGCGAGGACCTGATTAAACCGGCCGTCCGAATTGACGTGAGGCACCAACAGCGCCGCCGTCTTCGAGAGCTCACCTCGGGTGTCTTCAGTCCTCCCTGCCATCCAACCAGCTCCTCGGTCCGCTCCGCTGTCCGCTCCTGACTCTTCTGGACCAGAGCCTATGCAGATGGTCCGCACTCATCTAACCCCAGCTGAGCGTCAGAAGAATCAACTCACGATCCTGTCTGTACTGTGGCCAGTCAGGACACCTTCCTTGCCACCTGTCCAGTAAAAGCCAACGCTCACCAGTAAGAAGAGGGGTACTAGTGAGCATAACACCCACACAACCCTCCTCAACACAATGCACTCTCCTCCCTGCCATTCTGGAGTGGGAGAACCAACGACAGGAGCTGGTGGCATTAATAGACTCCGGTGCCGAGGAGAATTTCATGGACTCCTGCTTCGTGGCCCAGTGGGGCTTGCCGACTAAAGACCTCAGGACTCCACTAGTGGCCAGCGCGTTGAATGGTCAGAGGTTGGCCAGCATCACACAAACAAGCATTCAAGTGAGTCTCTGTCTTTCTGGCAACCATTATGAACAGTTCATTTTTCACTTTTTTATCTTTTCTCACCGCCTCACCCCTAACTGAACAGTACTACGACGTTGGCAATAGGGAACTGCTAGCTGTGAAACTGGCCCTCGAGGAATGGAGACACTGGCTGGAGGGGGCCTTTCCTGTGCCGTTCCTGGTCTGGACTGACCACAAGAATCTGGAGTACATCCGTACTGCCAAAAGCCTCAACCCCCACCAAGCTCGCTGGTCAATGTTCTTCTCAAGGTTCAATTTTACCCTATCTTACCGCCCTGGCCACAAGAATGTGAAGCCTGATGTACTGTCCCGGCGGTTCAGCCCCTCTGAAAGACCCCAGGAACCCGACACCATCCTCCCTTCACATTGTGTTGTGGGCGCAGCCCAATTTGAGATTGAATCTATTGTGGCTGCAGCCCAAACGAATGAAGCCGGGCCCAGTCAATGTCCTACTAACCATCTGCATGTCCCTAGCTCTGTCCGCTCCCAGGTTTTGCGGTGGGGTCATTCGTCCCAGCTCTGTAGTCACCCTGGATCCAGACGGACTCAAGCCTTCATTGGCCGACGGTTCTGGTGGCCATCCATGAAGGAGGATATCCATGACTTTGTCCAAGCGTGTGCAGTCTGTGCCCAAAACAAGACTTCCACCCGACCTCCTGCTGGCCTGCTGCAACCCATTTCTGTCCCTAAAAGACCCTGGTCCCATATTTCCCTTGATTTTATCACGGGTCTGCCCCCATCAGATGGTAACCCCGTGATCCTCACTGTTGTCGACCGCTTCTCCAAGTCAGTTCACTTCATTCCCTTACCTAATCTCCCCTCTGCCAAGGAAACAGCCAACTTAATGATTCAGCATGTATTTAAGTTACATGGGCTGCCTGTTGAAGTTGTGTCAGACAGGGGACCACAATTAAAGTTTCTGGAAGGCCTTTTGTAAGCTGCTTGGTACCTCTGTCTGTTTATCCTCTGGTTTTCATCCCCAGAGTAATGGCCAAACCGAGAGGGCGAACCAGCAAATGGAGACGGTGCTGCGCTGTGTTGCTTCCCAGAACCCCACCATCTGGAGCAACAGTTGCCTTGGGCAGAGTATGCCATTAACGCTCATATCTCGTCGTCCACTGGTCGATCTCCCTTCGAGTGCTCCCTGGGTTACAGCCGCCATTTTTCCTTCCCAGACCAGGAGAGGGAAGTGGGTGTACCATCTGCTGAAGCAGATGGAGACGTACACGCTCAGCCCTTCTTCGCTCCTCAGCCAGGATGAAAGCTCAAGTTGACAAACACCGCTCTCAACCACCATGTTATCACCAAGGACAACGCGTGTGGCTCTCAACCAAGGACCTTGGTTAAGGACAGTTCGAATCCCGATTAGAGCATTATGAATAAGCTAAACATGACTTTCTGTCTTTGCCACTCATTTAAGAAACACAACATTGAACAGCACCTGAAATTCATCAGGAAATCAACATTCTGGCTGATTCGTTTCCAAGAATCTGTTTCCAAGACACAGTATGGCATTAAGGGGAACTTCGTTCCATCAACCTTCATAATTAACTCAATAAACATATTTATATTTCTTCCGTTAGTGTTCTTGACTACAAATGTTTAATTTCCCCAGAATTTCAAAGATTTTTCCAGTTTATGCTTTTAAGAAAGCCCTTAATTCAATTGAGAAATGTGTGCTTCTCAATAGAAATTTTCACCATGTCAATGAGGCTGCAGTTCAGGTTTGTCAGTGCCTCAATAGGATAATGCCTTGTACTGGTGATCCATAGGTTGAGAGATCCAATACCGATTAGAGAATTATGAACAAGCTTAACATGACATTCGGCCATTGCACTGCAGCCCACTCACCTGAAAGACTAGGCACAGTATGGCATTAAGGGCAACATCTTCATCAACATCTTTCCTTCATAATTGTCATATTTATATATCTTCCATATATGTCTTCCATTAGTGTGTTCTTGACTTTTAATTTTGCTCAGACCCTGTTAATCACTGCTTGCGGCTATATTTGAGTTTATTTCTGCCATCTCTGCACTTCTGGCTGTGGATACTCTACCAATGTTAACTCTACCACTTGTTGCTTCAGGAGACTGTTTTTTGTCACCCACTACACAGTCCCTGATTGTCCTGTTTGTCATTCACTACAAAACAGTCCCTGATTGTCCTGTTTATGTCATTCACTACGAAACAGTCCCTGATTGGCTTGCTTAAGTCCTTAACTATGACAGTCCCTGATTGGCCCCTATTACATTATCATTTCTGGAACTCAATGCTGGCAGCGATAGGTCCAGACAGAAACTGATTGTGAGGTCATGTGATCAGGATGGCCCCCAGGCTACATGTGCAGCACGAAAACTAAAAGGTCCCCCTTGCTCGGTTGGAACCCTGGGAACTAGAATCAGACGCCCGCTGGCTCTCGTGTGTTCATAACACAGAAGCAGATCAGAGATGTGAAGGGTGAGGAGATGCCCCCTGGAAAATGCCTGTCCATCAACTCTTTACTGCACATATATGAAGCCCTTCATTGGTTCAACTATTCTGGACAACAAAAGTACACGGAAAGATCACCAAACAAAGGGAAGAGTCACAGATAATAAACAAACCTGGAAAATTAGATAAAAAATATCAAACAAATTATCAAACATATTCAATAGAATTGCATTCATAACATTATACATACTCTACTCATAGTGTTCTTAATGTATTTATTGTAAAAGATCATTTACATGTCAGTCAGTGAGTCTAAAATGTTTTCTGTTTAGGGAGCAACCTCAAACAAAGACATTGCTTAGAGAAAATTCTGCATTATCAAAAATTTAATGGGACACATTGACCTTAATGTGATTAATTGTGTCGACGTGCCATTGTCAAAAACAGGAAAAGGTCCTTTGAAAAAAACAAAATGATGGAAGGATTTGATAAATACAACTAGACTAGGGGAGGGGCAAAATTAGAAAACAAATTATGCATGCCAACACACGGAAACACACACACACCGTCGCCAATTGGATCACGAGTGACAGTGATTAGGATACCCTATTACCCATACTAGCACGTGGAAAACGGTGTGATATTTTCTCCCTTGCACCTGATTCCCCAGCTTCGTCAAGTATAGGCATAGGGGGAGGGGGGGGGGGGGGCTGGACACAATGATTGACAGCAGAAAATGACAGGCCACCCCTGGCTGAGTAATTGGATATGGATTGAAATAACATGAGTCTTTCTAAAGAGGACAGGTCTCTTCTCCCTCCTCCTTTCTCTCCCCCCCAACACCAACCTGGAGGAAGGGGGTATTGTCATTGAAGACTGGGAGGAAACAATCTTGTTTCTGTTCTTCTGTTTTATTTTGCCGTTGGGTGTTCTTTGGGTATGTCTGTGCTCTTATTATAGTAGCAGTGTATATGAGGAATGGGTGCTGAACCTACAACACGGCTGTATTCGAATATGAATCTCAAGATGGTATCGGTCACCCTTTAAAAGGTGATTTCAAATCTCAATGGGTTCGACCTGTGTAACTAAAGGTTCAATACATTGTTGAAAGTTCTTCAAACAAATGACCGATTTCATACATTTGACGTTAGATCCATGGGTTTTTGACCTAAGATGAGGCCGACAACTCTTCTCCCATTTCTGCAGGGCAGAAATGGGACATCCAGGTTCATTCAAGTGTTTCTCAGTATCTTGGATTATCCCGGCATTGGTCAGTGGTGCCAATAGTTTGCCCATTTTTCACAACTAGAAGTACAGATACTTCTTTACTTGCAGTGTGTCCCTACTGAGATCAGGACACCTGACACCCTGCCCATCTTCCAGCGCAGACGGAAAACTCTTCTGTTCAGACGTGATCTTTGCCCATAACAAAATAATAAAAACAAAACAATGTAGGACTTAAAGCAGTTTGATGAATTGTATGTACTCGCATGATTCTTGACCTTTTTAGGTTGTGTCTTCAATGTTCAATGCACTTATTGTAAGTTGCTTTTTGACAAAAGCTTCAGCTAACTAAATGCAATGTATTTCTGTGTGAACTGTAGCAGACAAACTGATTGGAACATGGCTGGGGAAATCATAGAGAAATGACGAGAGGCGTGGGTCTGATATAGCGGAGCGGAGAAGGCGAAAGGCCAACCGTATTTTGGTTGATGCATCACGTTCACTTTTTATTGAGTGAACCTTTAACTGTGACCTTCATGTTTTCAACATCATCAGCTCTGCAATGTCACATTTCGTTATGTAAGACTCTCTGTGACATGCGCTGTCTTTAATACTAAATTGATTAATTAAATGTGAGCACCAAGCCTTGTGAAATGTGAGTTCACAGTTACCAGTGGCGTAAATATCGACGGTGCAACCGGTGCAGCTGTCCGGGGCCCAGACGCCGTCAGGGGCCCATGGAGGAAGAAAAAAATAAAATAATAAAAAATAATAATGTTTTTGTGAATTAAATAGCTCGGGGGCGGGTCGGTAAGGTAGGCTAGCTGAGTGGCTGGTATGGGAGGAGGAATGATCATTTGTCCAAATTCCAATCATTCCAATCATTTGTTTACCCATGTGCGATTGCTACCCCTACTCTCATTGGCTGAATCGTTGAGAACGTTTTAGACTCAATCAATATAAGGTCGCGGGGAGACAAAGCTCTGTTGGTTTGTATATTTTATTTTCGTAATGGTAGGAAAAAACAATACTTTATTAAAGCATGCAATTGTGATGTAGAACAAAATAAAAAGAAAGCAAAGTGCTTGCATGACATTGAAGCCTACAGCGATCGTTAGTTATCGTTAGGTGTCTTGTAATTTGTTTACCCGTGTGCCATGGCAACGCGATTGCTACCTGCTGTAGTAGTACTCTCATTGACTGAATCTTTGAGGGGGCACAAAAAAAATATTTGCACCGGGGCCATCACCATGATGTTACGCCACTGAGTTGAACACCTTTGAGGTGCAATAACTGAGGTGCAATAAGATTTCCCAACTTTCCGAAAATGTAATTGTAAGCTAAAGTCTCTTCTTATTGGTGAGGGTGTGTTTGCATCATGCACGGTAGGAGACCGCAGGTGTTAATTAGTCAGAAATAGGTTAGCCATGTCACTCTGGGAAACTGCCCACAAATCCTCCCTGACCTGTGTGTTTCAGTAGAAACAGATTGCCTTACCCTTCAACACCAACGAATGGTCTTACAACATTTTGCTCGCAATGGCAATAACTAAATGAAAGTCATTCACTACCCACTCTCTACCTCTGGGGGAGCCAAAGAGAGATGTGTTTCAAACAGACATCGAGACTGTTATGTGTGATTTTCTCTCCTTTCTGTTGTGGTCTGATGGCTGTTTGAAAGAGAAATCGCCCCATTCAAACACCAACATGTATAAGGCTACATGTTGATCTCTAAGAAAAGTCCTCTAGCTCTGACTTTCGTTGTCCTCTGAGGTCTATTTGTGGCCACAATCGAAGCAACCAACGCTATCAAAATAGCTGCGGAAAAAGATAAAAAAAGACAGATTATGTTATCGTTCCCTGCTGCTACAGGGGAATATAAGCCCTCCTGTATTGTGTGTGTATTCATCGAGGAGCTATGAAAACTTGCAATGGTCCAATTGCCTGTAGCCTTATGTCTAAAGTAACATCATGACAATTCCTTATTGCATTTCTAATCAAATTACCCCAATTATAATCAACATTTTGATTATTATTGGGAAAATTGGAATACAATTTAATTAATTCTAATGAATAAAATGTTATTAGAATAATGGTCATTAGAAACAAGATCTAGGGCTAGAAATCTGGTCCAAGCTTTGTTGAATAGAAAGAGAAGCTATCTCATTTCCCCCAGCTAGAATCTTTTTCCATATTAAACCAAGTAATCAAATTTGTAAGACTGGCTCCTGTAACCCAGCAAGGGCAGGTCACCTTCTATATTTAATCGTATTCTTTATATTAACAAAGTCTGCTATATGAGCATGGAGCTAATCCAATGAGATGAAAGTTTCATATATGATATGATATGATATGAAAACTTTATTTCAGTCTCAGGTCCATAAATAGCACAAGACAAATACAATGCAAAAATATAAAAAGTCAGTTCATATACAAACATTTCAGCCAGTGCACCCTCAGGCTGGAGGTATAACGAGCACAGCTCAGAGTGGGATTTACAAGTACCACAATGATACTATTCCGAGATTCCTCCAATCGTTTCGTAAATTTAAACATTAGATTTCTTAAAAGTGCATGGAATGTGCTCACTCCTGCAGTGACAAACATCTGGCTGGCACTGCCCCCTCTGGGTATTTTTTAAAAGGATGCACATAGCATCATTGTACGCAACTTTCAGCCTCTGCATGCTAGATTTTTTGTAGCTTGACCATAATTGAGCGCAGTAAAGCGGTGTACAATATGCTTTGAACAGGGCTACCTTCACCTGTGTTGAACAAAAACTGAATTTGCCATCATATAATGATGAAGGATTTTCAAGTGTTGAATACCTCAATTCCGAGCCATCTTGAAATGTCGAATTAACACTTTTAATGGATAACCTGCAATATTTCTAAGAGGTAATACTTCAGCGCTTCTGCTTTCAAACATTTGACACTCTACCTGCAGGGTAAACAGAAGGCTTGGAGATACTTACCTGTAATAGCCTCAGCAGGGACAGCAATCAATAGTTATGTTTGGAGAAGTAATCTGCCCTCTTAACGGACAGTCACTCTCTCTGTCTGCACTCAAGTGTTCAATCCCAGCATGAAGATGGAAAATACAGAACAATCCCCAACTACATCCATCCATATATTCTAAAAGGATCAGGTTGAACAAAAACAAAATATCATTCTGACAGAAGTTACAGTTAACAAAATGACAATAATTATCCTGATGACCACAAGAGAAATTGAATGTTAAGATAAATCAGAACGTGACATTTTTTCCATTTTTGAGAGATTCCGATTATAGAAAACAGTTCATTGTGTACAAAATAAAACATTCATAAATGAATCCTGCAAACTGAAATTTCTGAAGAATCCATACAAAGTTTATTTCATTTACAGGGAAGGAATATTCACCAATCAATGAGAGGGCAGTTTACGAACCTAGAGAGATATGTTTATGCAAGAGGCATAGACACATTTGAAGGCCCCATTTATGTTTGGCAAAACCTAAAGAGCCTAGCTCTATATTCATCCTTTTTACTAACCATTTACTAACCATTTGATCTCAGTCAGCGGAGATCAAATGGTTGATAAAAATGCACTTCAGTGCCCTTACAGATTTAAATGAGTTACTTTTGAGTGTATGCAATCATCAGCAACACAGCAGATGGCAACGCAAGCTCTGCGTAACTCTCCCGAGCAAGCTTTCAGCATTAGAATCGCGTGCCGCCCTTCACAGAACAGAGCAATGAGGATTAGGCCCGAGGCTAATTGAGTAAAGGTTTGGAAGCAACCACAAAACCACCTCTCTTCAGGAGTTTACAAATATTTACCGGCATGAATTTAAGAGAAGAAGCGAGAACAAAATGAGAAATAAATAAGAGCAGTGAACTCACACACTGGAACGATATGACACCTCCCAGCCTTGGAAAAAATGGCATCAGAATTCAGCCGGAAACCATTCATGTCTACACTGTTTATATTCTCCCCCAGGCGCTTCTCGGCGGATGGATGAATGGATGGAGCTGGACATTGCCCTGCTGGGTCAGGCACTAGGTCTTGTCGCTGATCCGTAGCTATGGTGACGGTGGATTGGCAGGGGAAGCCACCCACACGGAACAACACGTCTTTCAATGTTCAGTGGAACACAGCTTGTATACAATCATAAGGTAGATATATATACTGACTAGATATCGCATTCGGCTTCTAAGCATGCGTCAACAATGCCACCATCTTGCCGATGGGTAACCACCCACCTGAATGAATGAAAATCGCCTTATTTTATGGCAATCTTGAAGCGGGTTGGTTTCTCACATTGCTGCTTGAAGATTGCCTTAAAGATCCCATGGCATGCTACTTTATGAATGCTTTTATATAGCTGATAGTGGACCCCTAATACAGTACTTGAAGATGTTTAAGAAATTCAGCCTTGGTGCAGAATTACAGCCACTACAAGTAAGTCCCACAATGAGCTCTCCACTAACAGGCCGTTTTTTAGAGGCGGGTCAAGGTGGAGGGTGGGGGTGTGACCCTGAGCAGCTTGGGGCCACGGTACCATGCGCTAGTGTTTACTAGTGGTGGATTTCATGATTCATTTGAATGAATCAGTTTGCGTCGGTCAGTTCGCCAAGAAGAGTCGTTCGTTCGTTCGTTCGCATTTCCGGTAGCGGTGAATCATGATTCTCAGTCACTGAGTCGGTCAGACTCGGCTCCTCCCTCGTTCTCGTTCAAACGAATCGTGAATGCACGTTCTCAGCCGAGTCGGTCAGACTCAGCTCCTCCCTCGTTCTCATTCTCAAACGAATCACGATCGTGCAATGGTGCCTTTTAGCTGAGGAGTGCTTCATGTTCGGAATCGGGATGTTGTTGCCCGGCTGACTCTCGTGACGTCTCAATCCTCGAGTCTTCACCGCTAAACACAGTCAGTGAACGAACGGCGACTGAGCAACTAGTGGGCGGAGCTGGGAGTCGAGTCTCAGAGAACGAATGAGACGAACGACGACGAACGAGAGCGGCGAATCAGGTTGGTTGGTTCGTTTTAACGAGTCGTTCGTTCGAACTGATTCGTTCGCGAACGAGCCACCACTAGTGTTTACAGTGGATGTATTGCAATGGCGAGGCACACACAGCTTTTGGCCGTGTTCTGTAAATATTCCAGAACACTCCGGGTGCTCCGGCGGGAGTCCTGGAGCTCTATAACTAAATAATATCATATTATATAAAGACATCTCATATAATATATATTATCACGGCCGAAATCTGTGTGCGCCTCCAGACGATATTGTGAATCTCAAACGACTGCGTCAGGTTCTCCGACGTCTCTGGTTCTTCCACTTCCACATCAATCTGAAGTAGACTGAACCGCGACATGGAGGAGAAAGGGATTGTTGCCCGCGACTGTCTCCCGCTGGAACCCCGGTGGTGCCTCGGCAGTGGGCAGCGGGGCAGAGGGCAGGGCATCCTCCATGTCGCAGTTCATGTACTTCAGGGAGTCAAAGCCAAAGTTCCTTTCCCCCAATTCCTTCTCCTCCATGGCTGAGATAACACCCACTACAAGTCTTGTTGTGGAAGTACCAGAGACGTCAGAGAACCCGATGCAGTCTAGTCTTTTCACCAAATGCAAGCTTGCCTTATTGTGTTGCGTGTTATGTGCCATAACACCAACAGCAGAACGGTTATCCGTTATAACAAAGAAGTGTACAACACTTGCGTTACAGTGTGTGTATTGACACACACACACACACACACACGTGGCGCTCGCACGGTCGTAGCTCATTGTCTCGTTCGCGGGCCGAATTCTCTGGGCAGGAAAAGCAGAGAAAGGGGAGGTAACATTTCCCTGTATGACAACATACGGGGAAAATTCCAAATCAGCATGCAGAGCAGGATCCCTAGTGCTCGTTTTACACCAAACACCATTTCTAGCTACTGGGGGACCATAGGCAGACTAGGGGAACTCATATTAATGTTAGAAAACCTCATAAAGTGAAATTTTCAAAAGAATTTTAAAAGAATGTGAGAGTGATTTTGACTGGGAAAGGACCTCTGTCCCATCGACGTTCATTCATTCAGGTGCAATAACCTGTGTTTGCATTCCAGGAGATAGAGGAATCAGAGAAGAAGAGGTTTATCGGGGAAAGGTCATAGGTCATTGGTCACCACTGCTTCGCCTTGGACATTTAATTAGTAGCATTAAGCGGAGGAGAAGTTGGACATCACAAGTATTTCTTACAACTTTGAACAGCCGTTGCAAAAGGGATTTGTTTTCTAAAGCTACGTTTTTCTTTCCAAAATAATTCACAAATGAGTTTAAAAAGATGACATTGTTAACGGAACCTGTGAGGGTGTCTCTATTAAAAAGAGCAATTCAGTGTACACAGACAATGTGTCCGGATATTGTGATATTGTTTTGTAGTGATTTCAGATGAACACGATCTACAAAATTGAATAAAATAGAATGTGTTCAACTCTATTCAAGTAGCTGAGTATATGGGAGCAGCTGCTTGCTGCAAGCGTGACAATACCTGGCACACGCTTACTCCCCTGTACTTGATAGTGATAAAGTGATAAATAACCTACATCTTCTCGTCCTTGGAATCCACTTTCAGACGTACAACCTTTTCATGAGCGCAAAACCCCCATTCGAAAAAAGAGGGGGAAAAAAACAGGGAGTAGAAGTGGCAGTGCAAGGCTGCCGTTTCAGAAGCCATCACCCCACTGTAGTCTCCTTTGGTTCTCTTCTTACCTCGAGGACTAGCTTTTCCAATGGAGATTGGAATGCATTTGTAGTTTATTCTTAATGACTTCAGAGTAGAGAGTGACGTGGGGAAGATGAAGGAAGAACACAAAAATAGTCTTGTTGATGTTTTTTTTTTTTAGTGGGGAGGAAGAGCGGCACAAAGTGTCACAAATCAAAATTCACGTTAATATTTAAATCCTGCTGAAATCGGGGTTAACGGAGCGTTCCACTTTCTTTGGCTTCATCTGTTTCTACCAATCATCGGACGGAAATCTTTCAGCACGTAACTGACACACAAACTAGGCCAGCAGTAGTAAACTGTAAAATGGGGTCTGTAAAGTTTTCTAATTGTCACCATGTAGCGTGGCCTCTGTGGAAAGGCACTCAATCAAAGCTCTTTGTGGAGGCCACATTCACTCACCCAAATGAGTTTTAGTTGGTATAATCTGTCACGGTTTCTGAATCAAGGCGTACCCCCGCCTTGCCACTTTAGGACCAGCTCAGTCACACTGCACTCTTATGCAGATCAGGCTGATTACAGTGCGGTGCTGGTGGTGAGCATTACTCAGAGTGTCTGTATTAAAGGCCCAATATGTCAGCATTAAAATATGTAAAAAACGACTAGACCTATGCTATGTCTTTTCTTTTCTTGAGTTCTTACATAATCTCAAACCTTCCAACCTTTGCTAAACTCAGGGAAATCCGTACTTTTGAAATGGAAACGTCCCGGACAATTTTGTCGAGTCTTAATGGCGTAATTTCCCCTTAACCAGTAGCACCGTCCAGTGACTCATCAGATAGGTGAGGAGTATAATTATAATCACAGTTCCTACATGAAAGGTGATTGTGAGAAAGTGAAACCACTTCTTGTCTCTCCCATACAAGCCCATTGATTTGTCATATTGGTACTTCCGTCACAGTAGGGGCCAGTAGGTAAGCCGCATCCAGCCTTGGCCAGGAAATGTTCCCCATGGTAAATGGTATGGCCTAGCTGTCCTTGATTGGTCCACCTGGGACTAGTGGTGGATTTCATGATTTGTTTGCTTGATTCAGTTGGCGTCGGTCAGTTCGCCAAGAAGAATTGTTCAGAATCGTTTGTTCGTTCATTCGTCATGTTTCCGGTAGCGGTGAATCATGGAGCGCACGGTTCTCAGCTGAGTGGGTCAGACTCAGCTTCTCCCTCGTTCTCATTCTCAAACAAATCACGATCATGCAATGGTGCAAACGGTCATCAATCAACACAACATTAACTAAGTTCCTTTCAGCTGAGGAGCGCCTCATGTTCGGAATCGGGATGTTGTTGCCCGGCTGGCTCTCGTGACGTCTCAGTCCTCGAGTCTTCACTACTTAACAGTCAGTAAACGAACGGCGACTCGCCAGTCAGCGTCAGCGACTAGTGGGCAGGTCTGGAAGTCGAGTCTCTGAGAACGAAACGATACGAACGAGAGAGAACTGAAACGGGGAATCAGGTCGGTTCGTTCTTGTTAAAGAGTCGTTCATTTGAACTGATTAGTTCGCAAAACGACCCATCACTACCTGTGACTAATTGGTTGGCTTATTTAAGGGGAGTCTCATTTTGTGTTTGTTGGAAAGGTAGGTGCTGGCTTGATGTGAGCCCAGTACTTGGAACCACATGTCCTGTTATGCTAAATTATGCGAGGCTAGACTAAATTGCTAACAGCCTTTTGAAAACATTCATTTGTATTTTGGAACCGGAGATTTGTTTTTGTATTGTATTTATTTTTGGGTCTGTTTTTGAAGTGAATAAAACTTCACTCTTTTTGGATTTGCCCCTCGTTTTGCCCACACTCTCCTGTCCAATGATCCCGAATACATGGGGTGACCACATCTGTCCTTCACAGTGATGTTATATAAAGGGTATAAGGCTGCCTAAAATAGGTGACAAATAGGTGGCTACCACACTCCATAGATGACTTTAATTGGGCTCCTCCAGAAAAAGGACGCAGGGCGGTGACGTGAGAACTCCAGTTTATTGAAAGAGGTGCAGTAAGAGAACATGATTATGGTGCTCCACTGCCATGCAGGAGAGCCCTGCCCTAGTGTGTGTGGAGTTGGCTGGGTTGACATAGTGTATATTACAGGCCCATGCCTTTCCTTGGCTAGCAAACTTTACAATTATTAATTATTCATTATTTTCCAATATGATTGACTGAATAGATATTCAATCATTTTGGACTCATTCCTACCACTGCTGAGATCTCCCCCAACCCTTTCTGTGCTGATTATGTATTACCAGGGCTCTCAAGTGTGACGCCCCCCCCCCCCCACCCCCCGTGTTTCATTAATATTATTATTATTAGTGTTTTTGTTGTTGTTATTAATAATTGCTCAGACTTGCAGAAAAGCCAAGAAGAAAGCCAAGGGCGTAGGAATGAGTTCATTGGGGGGGGACACATAGTGGAAACTTGACAGATCCGTTAATGGTTTGAACAGAAATATGTCATAAATTAACTACACTGCAAAACATTCACAAATATATTTTATTCTACTATAAAGACACATTTTGAATGGCAGTAATGAACTGATAAATATCAAACCAATTCTTTAATTGCAGGCCTAATCATCCAGTTTTGTAGAATAATAAATAACATGGGATGAATATTGATCAAAATTTGAATTACAATTTTCTGAATACATTTTAAAAATGAAAAAACAAACAAAAATATTCTAATGATGTCTGAAATCATGAAAAAATGATTCTGAAAAATGTGTTCAGATTCATAGCCTACCTCCTGACAAGCAGAGCCTGGACAAGCTTCACTGCATAAACAGACCTACTTTATGGCATTCCACCCACCATTGCTATTTGACCTATGGGTGTTATTTTGATATTGAGGCAAATCATGATCACTGTCCTATAGGATTACTGCTCACAACAAAGCTAATGGGGAAAAAAAAATCATAAATGTTTTTATTAGGCCTATATACACATTTAAGAGAAAATATGAAAAGACATTCAATGAGTAGTTGTATTGTAGTAGTTGTAGTAGTGTGTAGTAGTTGACATTCATAGTAGTGTGTGTGTGTGTGTGTGTGTGTGTGTGTGTGTGTGTGTGTGTGTGTGTGTGTGTGTGTGTGTGTGTGTGTGTGTGTGTGTGTGTGTGTGTGTGTGTGTGCGCGCGTGCGTGCGTGTGTGTGTGTGTGTGAGACGTCAACCTCATAGAGCACAGAGACAAACGCTCTTCAGATTAGCCGACACATATTTGTTTGAGGAGTGAATTTGCTCCAAAATCAATTTGTTTGCTGACAGCCTGCTGCTATCAGCAAACAGCAAATCAAAATTGGCCGGTGTAACAAGCAACGCCTTTAAGGTGGAACGGTCCTGCGGTTCCTCTCGTTAGTCCAAGTATTGTTCATTATGGAAAAGATCCGCTCAACGGGAGCATTAGTGCCAGACAGACACACGGCAAACTGACAAATTAGACATATATTTTTGTATGGAATCTCCCTGCAACATCTCCGCCCAGCGCTCGTCCGCTGGTTTTCCATCAGCATTCCACTGTACGACCATCCCTGTTGCGTATGCCCTCACACGTTGTTGAAATCATATGCTGGATGCTTTAATGTTTCTATGTGTTTTTTAGTTAATGATCGGGCGATAATAAGACCACGTTGGGGACATTTGAAAGTGGTTGGTGGAAACCGGGACAACCCTGCGCGCTGCCTTGAAGGCTCCGTTGGGGGCACAAAACACCATTCAGGGGGCCGGTGACAAGACGCTGTGTTGCGCTTTCAAAATGAAATCAAATATTTTTCTCCTCGCGGTATCATTTTTGGGTGGGACAAATGTGACAAATGTCTCCGATATCGGGGCGACCATAGAAATTTTGGGCGCTGCGGCATATCAAATACAGCCTCGTTTTTTGTCAGTGTGAGAAATATAATGTGTGGCGGGAGTGCTTGACAAAAGACCGAAATGAGTGACTGTCACGCTCAATGCGTGACACGTGAGAGCCCTGTGGCTGACCTTCTGCTGGTGGGGTGACTTTTGTTCTTCAGAGTAATTAGCCTAGCGTAGCATGCCTTATTGACGCGTGTCCTTCTACGCCCGGAGAAAGCCCGCATCCACCATCAGACTTCATCTGAGCATTCTTTGAGGCCATGCTTTCAACACGACTGCACTACAGAGTGGTGTGATGGGGGCAAACTCGATTGACTGTTGAATTCCCACTGAAAAGCCACTCTTCATTTCCTTTTTGTTTTAAGTAGGTGTGTGTGTGTGTGTGTGTGTGTGTGTGTGTGTGTGTGTGTGTGTGTGTGTGTGTGTGTCCTTGTGTGTTTTTTGTATTTGTGCATGTGTGTGTTTGTGTGTTTGAGTGTGTTTTTGTATCTGTGCATGTGTGTACGTGTGTTTGAGTGTGTGTGAGAGACTCATGCGTGTGGCTGTGTGTTTGAGTGTGTGCTTGTATCTGTGCATGTGTGTGTATGTGTGTTTGAGTGTGTGTGTGTGAGAGACTCATGTGTGTGTGCCTTTCCTCCAGATCATTTCTGGCCCCTCATGTTGTTTTACATTTGATACATGTCTTTGAAAAACAGAGAGCATAAAACATTTAATCACGCACTTGACAGCTCTCAGAGCTGTTAGATCCCCGTTTCAATGGAAGAGCTGATAACTCCACACTGGCTTCTTACACAATATAATGCTTAGACCTGTTTGGAATCAAGCACTGTCTTTTCTTTTGTTTCTTAGAAGGCAGGTACAGAGGCAGGTATAGAGAATAAAAGTCTTTTCAGATGCTGAGGATGGATTTAGCCGTGAAGTATCCCATGTGGATTCCCCAGATTTGATTCACAGCAGGAACTTGGCTGACCTACATTGGGCCCAGACAGCCCTCAGTTCCAGGCAGAAGCCAACTTGGGAATCAGTCTTTATTCAATATATTTCACACCTGTAGCAATGTCCCTAACTCTATTAAATGCAACCGTACCTGGTTGGGAAAAGCTGAACACAGTCTTAGAATGATATAATGTTGTAGGTGGTCTTAACTTGTTGAATAACCACTCAATGAAAGAGCATCAGACGTTCTCTGAATAGGATCGTACATCGCCGTACACATCATTAATCAGTCTGGTTCTTCCTCTACGATTCTGTATGAGTCAGTGAATCACAACACTCACACATCGTATTTGATTGGATGTATCGTATAAGCCGATGACATAATGATACATTTGCTATTGCTATTATTATGTCAGAAATACTGCATGAAGTCCAAGAGATAAGAACTAAGAAGATAAGAAGGAACCTTTTAGTGCCTTGTCAGTCAAACCAGCTGACAACCCGAGGGAGCGGCTGTAGCGCTCCTCCGCCTCCTCCTCCACCACCTCCTCCTCCACCTCCCTCCTCCACCACCTCCTCCTCCACCTTCTCCATAACCTCCTCCTCCTCCTTCTCCTTCACCTACTCCTCCTCCTCCCCCCTCCACCTCCACCTCATCCTCCTTCTCCTCCACCTCCACCACCTCTCTCCACCTCCACCCCCACCTCTCCGGGGGCCTGACACCCAGCGATAATTACGGCCCCAGACACGGGTGACAGCGGGCGTCACGGTGAGTGTCGCGGTGCGCGCGCGGCGTCTGCCTGCTGTGTATGCCGTTGCTTTCAGCCGTCTGATCCTGGCCTCTATTTCATGGCGAGCACGCAGATAAAGGCGTGAAACACTGGCTGGTATTCTAGCTCAACCTTTGTCCTCTCCAGGGTTGGGAGATCGCTATCAGAGCCAGCGTAGCAGGGAAAGGTCACCACCACCGCACCAGCAAATGAGGCTCCCCTTTTTCCCTCCCGAGCGATCTCAATTAGAGGCTCAACAAACTTTTATTTTCCGACGGCTGCTCGTGGTCACAGCAGAGCTGCCTCATGCGGGGCCAGGGTCCACGTGTTCCCGAGTAGTTGGTACGTGACATGGAAGCGGGGGTCGTGACGCCCATGCTTATCGTGGCTCGCTCGGGTTTCTGCACGTCTTTGCTTCGCAATTTGACTGTGGCCTTTTCCTCTTCCTCCTTCAGTTGACTGCTATTCCCCTGCAGCGGGAAAGTAGCTCCCAAATACCATGCTACCACCCACGTGCGGAGAAGCTGGCTGTCTGCTTGTATAGCTGTCTATCTGTCTGTCTGTCTATCTATCTGTCTGTCTGTCTGTCTGCTTGTATGCCTGTCTGTCTGTCTGCTTGTATGCCTGTCTGTCTATCTGTCTGTCCGTCTGATTGTATGTCTGAACTTCCGGTATACTTCTGGTGATAATCGGGTTTTATATTGCGATGTCGTGTTTGAGTTTGATTGTATTTAGGGTTTCATGGGGATGGGTGGTATTACCGGCAAATACAAACTAAGGCCTTAGTTTGCATTTGCAACTTCTGTTCTGGCCCCCAGAGCGGAAGCCTTGGTTCACCGACAGCTGTTAGCTCAATCGTATTCATGTAATAACCCCTTTTCAGTCATAGTCCAGTTACACCTGATTGTTCAATATTTCTATAGTCCTAACCAAAGCTCTTCTGGGTCATGCTTCGAGCAATACATGGCCTGTTCTGACTAGAGACATCTTTTGTCCACAGACTTCATCGGCTTCAAGGTTGAAATAGATCAATGTGTAGCTCCAAAGTCTTTGGGGTTAATTGCTACGTCTCTATCTTTCAGCTGACAGCCTGAAGGAGTTGGAAATATTATCTGGTATACAGGTTGTTTCTAAAGTCATGTTGAAAAGGTTAAGCTGGAAATGATTGTCCATCACAGTAAAGGGCTAAACAATCTATATTGAGACGCTGAAATCTGAATGAATTCCGAGCATCGTTTCCTGTGAATGATTCGTTATCCACAAATGTTATAATGAGCGTTGTGGTGGGAATTTGGCCCACGTCAATTGTTTCTGTATAAACTGAGTAGAATAAAGAGTCATCTGAACTTATAACAATTAGGCTAATTTAATTGAGTAATAAAACATAAAACATGCAACAATCATAGAACAAACATACAATCATCTGAGGCCTCAGATGGGAGTTCGCCCTGAGTCTCTCTAAGAGCTCCACAGGGAGAAGTCCAATGCATTGGCAAAAGCAAGGACTAAATGTTTTGTTATTCAATTTTATTTATGCATGAAGCACATCATTTCTAAAAGGTTACATTCTTCATTTTTTAAAGCATCAACAGGAACCTTTATTTATTAACACAGAAAGTATATACAGACAAAGAGGTGTAATATTCAGATCACGCCAGTAGTCTGAATCAATGTTAATGTTTACCATAAGCTTGCACGTACTGCTTACATCACTACGGTAGTATAAGCGCCAACCGGATGTGATGCCCTGGGCGCGAGTTCTGTTTTAGTTCTCCAGCAATAAAGCAACATAATGCGAAGCTCCATTTCATCATTTATAGTAAGCTAAGTAAACGCTACTCATAAATACCACAAGAGGGACAACTGGTGAGATGCATACAATGATATAAAATAATAATAAAAAACGAAAATAACAACAAAAAGAAAAGGTGATGAAATCAAATTAAAATTGCGACCACTCACTCACGTTGAGTTTCAGTGAACTAAAGGAGGGTCAGTTTTCTCCTTCTTTCCTGATAGGAAAACACTTGGCCAGGTCACTCTTGGAAAATTGATTTTAATCTCAAGGAATCTTTACCTGGTTAAATAAAGGATATTGATTAATTGAAAACTGCTTATATAATGTGTTCTTCTAGCAATTGTAGCTCTAGGACAAATTTCAGTGACACGATGTCCTGATTCTGATACATCAGCACTGTCCAAAATAGGTCTGTACCTCTTATTTCTCCATGATACATCTTTAGATTTCTTCGATGAAACTGTTTTTTTTCGGGGGTATATGGGTAGGGTATCTAAAAGATGTAATTAATACAACAAGAAAAAACACAGCATTAGACCCCCTTTATAGATTAAAAAAAAAGAACAGTTCTATCCATCTTATTAAAAATAATCTGTGTTGTTAGCTTACCCCTGCTAGCAGTCTCCCCCTCGTAGACTCTGAAGCTCGTCGCCTCATCAACAGGTTGTTGATTATTCATCGACGCTGAATCAAATAAACCTGACACACACACAGCGGGCTGTGTGTCATGTTCTACGCATGCATATCAAGTAGCAAACATATTCAGAGCCAATATTTACATACACGGACGGTACTGGTCCTGCTGCCTCTTATCCTCCACTCCCTAACTTCTGGCCCCTGAAACCATCAACACCGGTCTGTGACCCACATGTCAACGTCTGATGCTGTGACGCGAGCTGCATTAGGATGTACTCACCGTAGACCTGCCACCTGTTGTCAGCCCGGGCTCTCCATGTCACTGTCCAAACTAAAGTTTGCCGCCTGTACTCGGTGGTTTTCCCTCTGCGTTAGACAGCCTCATGTGACACTTGTGCCCATCACAGTCGGTAGCAAATGGTCTTGTTCTAAACACAACGCGTGTGATTGGTCCCCACACCTGATGACGCCCCCCCCCCCCCCCCCCCCCCCCACCCACCCCCAAGGTGCATATCTCTCTCCAAAGCTAAATAGTTTGTCTACAAGGTCCAAATAGTTTTGTAGTGGAAATATGAATCCTCATTATCATATAAAACAAAGTATAAATGATTGTAACCTTGTTGATAAATCACTAAGCATTTCAAAAGGCCTTTGCATACGTTCTCCTTGCACCCAGAGGCGTCTTCCCTCCTCTCTCGTCTGAAAGGCTAGATATTGATTTGTCTCACAGGCTGCAAGCGCTTTTCACAACTGTCCTCCGGGGTGTGAGAAACCATTGTTAAAAACATAGTAGACAATAAAACAATAGTTATGTTATTATAACTCTACTACTGAACAGGCCCCCACCAGCAATGTTCCCAACTGCCCACATTCCCCCCCCCCCCCCCCCAGTGTCTTAAGCAGGAGTCTCTTGATTGACACGTCTCGAGAATCTTAAAAATATAGATATCATTTTGGGAATGGTTTGCCTTCTATATCTTTGGGTGCCATATTGGTTGTGTCCGTTTTTTTCTGCACCTTCACTAGCCTGGTCTGCAAACACACTGTGCCCCTCTGATGATCAGCAAGCATCTCTGGCCCCCATCCTTGGTCCTCTGGCAAATGCTGTTCTGCAAGTGCTCTCACTTTCTTCCCCTTCCTCTTCTGTCCTCTCCTAATCCTTCTCACCCTTCATTTGCCCTTCACTCTCTTCGCCGCCGTCATCCTCTGTCACAGCTTGTGGCTCACTATCTGCTTCAAGGACAGCCCCCCCCAGGGTTGCCAACTCTCACGCATCTGGCGTGACACTCGCGCTTTCAGCATCAATCTCGCGCTCTCGCGCAACACGCAAGAAATGTCACGCCAAAAAAAAAAAAAAAAAAAAAAACTCCCGTTAATTTTCTGTTGATGACTTGACTAGACCAGACCACAGCGTGTTGTTTTTTAATGACAGGGGAGGAGTTTAAGACATCAAAAAAATCTCCCCCTAAGATTTTGCAGTCTCACTCCAGCCAAAGACCCAAAGTTGGCAACCCCTCTAAAAGCATGACACATACAGGATGGCTTTTAGCCTCTTAACCTGTGTATAGCCAAACATACAATAACACAGGCTACTTGATACTAGTGTGGTTAAGCTCCTTTCAGTTGAAAGTGCTTCAAATGATTGCTTGGAATGACTTTTAGCTGCCATTCCAAGCTGTTGGCTGTTTCTGAAACTAAGGGCCATGTGTTTCATGATGTCAAGCTTTGCTAGGTATTTAATTTATTTGCGAGGTATTTAATTTATTTGATAGATATAATGTGATATGACATGAGACAAGGCTGATTAATTTATGATATTGATCAATTCATATTATACAATGCAATTATGCTCCAAGCTAGATTCCCCGCTGACTGCCATCAATCTAAAAGACGGCTGAAATTAGCCTGGACCATTCCTCAGCTGTTCATTTGGAAAGAAATAAGTTGTTTTCCCTCTGCTCACTTTTTTCCCCTCTTTCCTTTCTTTCTTCTATTTTTTTGTGTCCCCAGTTTCTCTTCCTTGGGGGAAGACGTGACAATCAAGTGGCGCAAACTAGCACTCCAGCATTAGCAGCCACTCAACTCACGATTGGCTTGTTTAAAGGGACTTACGACATTAGTTATGTAACGGATGCCAACTAGCCTGGGCTAGCTGGCATCCGCTACGTTTGTAAATCCTCACACCCCTAGCCTTAAGAACGCTTCTAGCCACTGAGTTAGAAGCCTGGGCTTTTGGCTCAGTGGTTAGAGCGTTCGACTCCCATGCCAGTAGTGTCGTAGTTCGGGAGGTGGCAGGTTCGAGACCCGTGAGCAGGCGAACTGGCCTCTGCTACAGTTACTTAGAAATAAAACTTTTTCACCCCAGGCTTTTGGAGGGCCCTCTCCCCGTTGAGGCCTGGGTACCCATCCCCCTTTAAAAAGGTTTAAAGGGGGAATAAAAAGGTTTATTCACTTCGAAAACATTTCCTGGCTAAGGCTGGAATAACCTTCTGCCCCCTACTGCGACGGAAGTACCAATTCCACAATCCCTTTGCTGGAAGGGGAGAGACAGTGAGAAGGGGTTTCACCTTCTCACAAACACCTATCGGAAATGACCCCCATCCTGAGGAAACCCCAAATAAAATGGACACCAAAAGGTGCATCACAATATATTCACACACTATAGAAAACCCCACTGCCAGCAGAAGTAGTAGCCAGTGGCTAATTCTGTATGTCTGTCTATCTGTCTGTCTGTCTGTCTGTCCATTTATTTATTTATCTTTCTATCCATCTATCCATCTATCTGTTTGTCTGTATGATCTTATATTTAAATGTCTCCAGATTTGCCTCTCTGTCTGTTGGCCTAATCATTTACCTATCTATCTATCTATCTATCTATCTGTCTGTCGGTCTGTCTATTTATTTATTTATTTATTTATTTATCTATCTATCTATCAAACTGTCTATCTATCTATCTGTCTTTCTTTCTGGCTGTCTGTCTATTTGCATCTCTGTCTGTCTGGCTAATCATTTATCTATCTGTCTGTCGTCTGGTTGTCCGTCAGTCAATTTATTTATCTATCTATCTCTCTGTCTGTCTGTCTGGCCATCATAAATCTTTCACACTCTTTTTCTTATTAAAGGAGAGTATCTTAAAGATCAAAGGCATTATAAACAATATTTTATCCTTCTCCATTCTCTGTTCAAGGTGATTTCTCCTTTTTTAGCAGCAGAAGCTGTGAATAGATGAAGAATAAGGCTTACCATCAAGCATTGCCAGTTAGCTAGTGTCTTATCCAACATCTGTCTTTATTTGATTACACCATGGATTACCTGAAGCCCGGCGTATCCAGGATGCATGGAGAGCACTGGAAGGAGGTGCTTCTACTTTAGTTATTTTATGGAGGTGGAGTCCCTGCAGTCTGTGGAGCCTAGAGAGAGACCCTCAATGTTTCTTCAGTCACCACTTGCCATGCCTTCCAATGGATGCCAGGATAAGCACATTCCAATCCTCTGGGAGAGCAAACTGAATTTCATCGTTCGCTCTTGAAGATACCGGCTTGACTTTGTTATTGGATCTGACCTCAAGAGATAGTGCCATATTTGGATTGGTGGGCTGTAAATATGCAGCCGTATTTAAAGGGTTTGGAAGTCATTATGGGAGATGGGGAAGATGCTCTGTGGAGAAATAAATATGAGAGGCAGATTTATCATGACTCAGGAAATTAGAGAATGTTGTGGATTATTGAACCAATAACCTATTCTCGTTGGTTATTTATTTCCAATTTTCTTACTGTTCACTTGTTTTACTGTCGTGCCATAGAAACAAACATTTTAAGATATATAAATATATATAAATAAAACATTTGTTCAACATTTGTTCCCTAAACTGACTTGCTAATATCTAATTATTAGGTGTTTTCCCACTCTACAGCAGTATAGACATATGAAAAGCAAGCGTCCTAAGATACTGTTATGTAAGGGATGATGTATAGAACGCCGGTCATTATCGGGAAATAAGCCCAGACAGAGTGAACCGGTTCGCCCTGCCAGGGCTTACAGGGCTTACGTGCTGTTGTGCAATAGAGTCATACATTAGCAGGTACGGTGTCTTGCATGAGGACTCCTTGACAGTATTTGGCGATATGATCAGTGGAATTAAACCAGAAATCCAATTAAGAAAAAACAGCACTTCATAACCCGAGGCAGCCTCTGTCACCGATAACACGGAAATACCGCAATTCAATTAATATAGCACTTAATATTGTTATGATATTTTAGTCCAGGAAAGGCCGCCGAGACAGGATCGCTTTTAGCTCACTTTATTTGGTCGAGGTTATTGGTCTATTGTCTATCGTCTATGAAACAAAAGGAGAGGGATCGTATATAACACACGTGGAGCGTCTCTAAGCTTTACATCTAATCGATACGCCGCCCAAGAGATTCTGATTCTAAGATGGCGGAGTAAATAAGAAGGTAGAGGTGGGCGTGTTCTGTGGCTTTAAAAGCCCGCCCCCTTTCATCTATGTATGATCAGCTGCTGCCTGTTGTGCAGCAGTCTTAAGGCTTATGTTATGTTTAGTATCAGTATTGTGGCTATGGGAGAATATTATGGCTGAAATATGTTACAATATATCATTGGTTGTTAGCTTAGTGGCCAGCGTGCTTGCAAGGTTAGTTTGGGCAGGGGCTTCTTCTGAATATGTGTTTTCCTTGGATTTTGGCACAAGGGATTATAACATCTAATCCTGTGTATTGAAATACTGACGCTAGCTTAGGCTAGTGATTGCTAGTGAATAGGGCAGCTGGCAGCCAGGGAAAGACATTGTGACAGCACGGAAAGACGGCTGACAGGAGAAAACAGACCCCACCGGGACCGCAATGGGTTAGCAGCTCATTGTGGCAGTAGCCACAATGAATTTTAAGCTATGGGCAGGGTTGCCAACTTTGTGTTTTAGGCCGGAGTGAGACTCTGTAGAATCTTATAATGTTTACATTATAACAGGGTCCGCGGGTGGAATTGTTGAGGGGGGGGGGGGGTGAGAGTGTGAGAGTTGGCAACCCTGTATGGGGTACACTCCACCAAGCCACTAATCTACATAATGGAAAAACACCCCTAGAGTCAGCGAGAGCAGGGGTGGAAGATGACTGACCTGTGATGGACCCTGTTACTGACCCTGGAATAAATTCAAGTAAGGAAAGCATGTCGGTGGAGGCCACTAGTTCAAGCTTAACTGAGAAGAAGCTGCAGGTGTGTGTGTGTGTGTGTGTGTGTGTGTGGCTGACAGAAGGATACTACTTTTTTTTGTTGTATTTTTTCAGCTTTATTATAGAGAGAGATAGAGGAAGATAGAGGGGAGGAGATGCAGTAAATGACCCAGGCTGGATTCGATCCTGGGTCTCTACGATTAGGACTGTGCCTATATGGTATTCGACTTAGCCCAGTACTCCACCGGGGCTCACCAGAAGGTTACTACTCTAAAGGGCTTGAGAATCCATCAAGGGAAAATGAAGTGCCTGGTAGAGGAAGTACACAGGGAACCCGCATTGATAGCTACTTCTTAAGAAGTGCATCGAGTCAGTCCTGTTGAAGTCAAGCGACAGGAAGTAACCCACAGTTCGCATGCAGGACATCAGTGAGATGTTCTCGTTACGGGAGTCAATGACCAGACCGAGTGTTAATAAAGTGTTGTTTACTTGTAGGTTGGAGGCAAGCATACATCCGCACCGTTACACATACTCGCGCGCTCTGCCAGGGCAGAACACCATAACTGAGCATGCCTATAGGGGTCATGCAATACGTCACTGTCGTGACCAATGTTGTATCTCATAAACAATTCTCATAAACAATTACAATCAGCACCCCTGATGTTGAGGAAGATTCAAGCACTGAGGCAGAAAGAGAGGCCAGCTAAACAAAGAGGGAGAAGATGAATTGTCATAGGCCAGGTGGCCAGGCGCAGCAGAAGGTAGGCCATGGGAAGATGTTGATAGTGATCTGGTTAGCATTCTGGGTCATCTTAAAGGGACGGCTGAAAGCAAATTAGAGAAAATGGGGGACATTATCTACAGCTACGGTGAAGAAAGATTTGGGCTTTTTGAGAAAAGGATAAAACGGCAACATGAGGTAGTCAAATCTAGGCGCCAGCAAGAGATAGATAGACTCATCCAGGAGAGGAGGCAGCTTAAGAAGCAGTGGAGAAAAGGTACAGATGATGAGAAGGAAGGTATTGATTGTCTACAGGCAGCTGTGATGGAGTGGCTGGCAGTGCTAAGAAGAGCAGAAAGTATTAGGAAAAATAGGAAGAAGAAATCGTGAGCTAGATTAGCATTTTATAAAGATCCATTTGATCGGGGTGGGTGTAGATGGACGTGCGTGAGTTGTTGCAGGCCTGGTTCCTCAACTTGCTCTTCCCACATCTTTTTTGTTTTGTTTTGTTTTTGTTTTGTTTCTCCTTAGTACTTGTAAAAAAAAACAATATAAACTTGTAAAAAAAAAACAATAAAAAAAACAATAACAAAAAAAAGATCCATTTGAATTTGTCAAGTCATTATTTGATAGGCAGAAGAGTGGTAGCATCATGGAACTTAAGCAGAAGCTTGAGGAATAGGAGGGAGTGCACAAAGACAGGGAGAGGTTCAGAGAGATGGTGCTTCCCACTGATATCCCACCTATTGGTACGTGCAAAGGCCTCTTCAGCCCCGGGACCGGCAGATCTAGCCTAGCTGACTGAACTGGGCATTTGTGGACGAAGTCTGAGGCAAGCGGTTAGTAACATGTCCTTGGCAGCAGAACGAGCAAGTGAATGACTGTGGGTAAGGAGAAAACATACTTCCTGGGGTGCAAGCTAAGGTAAGCCAGCTGACTAATGTACTAACGTGTTTGTTTGATCAGGGTTAGGGGTAGGGCTAGGGGTATGATGCAGTAAAGAGAGTATTTTGATGCATTAAATGTGGCAATGTGGTGGCAGCATAGAGGGAGGTGACTCCAGGACGCTGGTTTCATCGTAAAGCCCTCAGGAGGTGTCGTGGGCCTAACTTAACGAAACATCGGTGAAAGAGGGTGCCCAATTGATAACCCCAATGACATGCTGCATACTGCATACTGCTGTTAGTTGGGCCATTTGTCTTGTGTTTTTCACCATTGCTTAGTGGCCAGCATGCTTGCAAGGTTAGTTTGGGCAGGGGCTTCTGAATATGTATTTTCCTTGGATTTTGGCACAAGGGATTATAACATCTAGTCGTGTGTATTAATGATATAATAACAGTGTCAAGCTCCACTCAAATAAAGAAAGGAAATAGATTTCTGAATTATTGAATGTCACTTAGGGTTGCTGAATACATGATCTAACAATCCTAATGTTACTAACCGCTAGTACTTTTCCAAATGGACCCGACGTTGGCGATGGAGACACGTCCTTGACATCTGAATGTCATGTCGAAAGGCCTCTGTATTCAGCCATATTCAAAGGGTAAGTAAAGGATGATGGGAGATGGAAAACATGTTCCGTGCAGATATACATGTCAAAAGAATATAAATAATGGAAATTGGACCCAGGGAATTGGAAAATGTGGTATAAAAGGGTTGTTGGTTATTTATTTTGACCTTTTGACCTTATTTATTTTGACCTTACCTTTTGTGTGAGTGTTCTGAGATTTGTATGACCGGCCTACCAAGTAAACATACATTACAAGATGATGCTTTGTTCACTATATTAAATCTTGTATTAGCTCACTCTACAACAGCAGTACTGAAAAGCAAGCGTCCTATTACACTATCGGAGGACACTATGTACAATAATCCGTCCCTGCTTTGCTCGTGTGCAATGGTCTTGCTGTGCAACGAGCTGCCCGGCGTGATAAGCCAAGTCCGTGGACATCACTGACCTACGAGGAGGAAGTAATCATCCATTAAATCGATAAGATAAGAGGGCTGTTGTCCTGTGGAATTGCGTGCGTGTCTTCAGGTGGAGAAGACACAAGGTATGGTGTAACGGTCACCGCCTCCCGGCAGTGAGGTTGAGGTAAAGTGAGGGAATGGGCAGTCGATCCCTCACTCAGTTGCTGCCCGCTGTGCCGCTGTGCCAAAATATTGAACAGTGACCATCTGTTTCCAGTCAGACAGAGTAGGTCACACACTGACAACTGGGAAAAACGATGATTGGATGAGACCACAATCTCACACAGCGCATCTCGCCGTACAAGTTCTACACCCAGATGTAGAAGAGGTAGAAGTGTTGAGGTCTTGGTGTCATGCTAACATTGAAGGCTTTGTATCTCGCTGTACTCTGTTAACTTCTTTTTACCTTGTTGTTTTAATCTCTGTTTTTTACGACACAAAAGCCCTTCTAGGGACGGGTTTTGCAAATCAGCTATAAGCACTATGATACTTGCATTGGATAGCAGTTTGACTATGTACACTGTGTTTGTCCCTATCAAATAAACCATAGACAATAGATGAATAAATAATAATAGAGCAGACTATGAAGAACAAAGCCTTTAATTGCTTGATTAAATAAACAAAAGGGGAACGAGGCACAGGGCCGGGGTTGTTCTGATGTTAGAGTCAGGGTTAGGGTTAGGGTTAGGGTTAGGGTCAGGGTCAGGGTCAGGGTTAGGGTTAGAGTTAGAGTTAGGGTTAGGGTCAGGGTTAGAGTTAGGGTTAGGGTCAGGGTTAGAGTTAGAGTTAGGGTTAGGGTTAGAGTCAGGGTTAGGGTCAGGGTTAGAGTTAGGGTCAGGGTTAGGGTTAGAGTTAGGGTTAGGGTTAGAGTCAGGGTTAGGGTCAGGGTTAGAGTTAGGGTCAGGGTTAGGGTTAGGGGTTAGGTTGAGGGGGTTAGGGTTAGGGTTAGGGTTAGAGTTAGGGTTAGGGTCAGGGTTAGGTTGAGGGGGTTAGGGTCAGGGTTAGGGTCAGGGTTAGGGTCAGAGTTAGAGTTAAGGTTAGGGGTTAGGTTGAGGGGGTTAGGGTTAGAGTTAGAGTTAAGGTTAGGGGTTAGGTTGAGGGGGTTAGGGTTAGAGTTAGGGCTAGGGGGTTAGGGTGAGAGGCAGGAGAGGATGTGGTTGACGATACACATCCAAATGAAACAACTTTGTGAATGAGATCACTAGTCTGAACCCATAAACCAATCAGCCGTAGTTTCATAATAATAATAATAAGGTTAATAGTTACAATTATGATATGATATGATATGACATCAAAAATAATACAACACAAAATAGATTCTGAGTAAATGACACCTCATGACAAATCTCATGCGATTTAAGACAATTCTTTATTCCGGCAGCGTTGTGTGCACGAGGGATGGCTGGGATCAGAGCTGACCTGACAGAGTTCACCCCCTCTCACGGGCCTGAAGTCTCCGCAGAGGGCCGTTGTGATTCAGAAGAGCCTGACCCCGTGGTGCCTGTCGCTGGGTTTGGTGCAGAGGCTGATTTTGTACAATGGCTCAGCTCTGATCTGATCAAGACTTGCTCTGTTGGAGGCGTGATGTGAGGGGAGACGCGCTATATTGGACCCAGAACAAGCCTCAGCGAGTGAGGGGGTCCTTACCCGAATGAGATGCAGCAGCAGAAGCTATGGCAGTGAGCGTAGTTATTACAGGAACACGGTGCGAGCGCTGGCTAACAACATTACAATCAGTTCCTTGATTAAAGCGCGGTTTCATCCTGAGAGGTGCATGTAATCAACCACATGCCTTTATCGGTTCTTGATTACTTAATTCCTAGATTCCTTTCTTCCTTCCTTTCTTTCATTCAATATTCAAAGGCTACACACATTTGGAACTCAGTGGAACAACAATTCAATTGACAATTTCAGAAGGAAATGGGGTGAGTGGGGTGTGTGTGTGTGTGTTTGTGTGGAGGTCTACAGAGTAAACATTGAAGCGACACCACAGACTATTCACTGCTTTAATGAACAGGTTCTGTCAGCAGGGGATGCTCAGATAGAGACACCAAATTCAGCTGTTAACCGTGGGGATCAAAGCTAGGGACGACACTTCAAAACAATTTTCTCTGTAGATGTTGTTGGCGGAGCTGGGAGCCAATGAGGCGGTCTAAACTTAAGTGAGAGATTTGCACAACTGAATGTTCCCCAGCTGTTTCAGTGACGTAGAGTTGGGGGGGGGGGGGGGGGGGTGGGGGGCGAAACATGCTTCAAGCTACCTTCGGATCAAAAGGCTTTAAACGCAGAGCCAGGCTTCTCTGCGTTTGGCCCTCGTTATGTCGGAGGACCCTTTGGGACTATTTTTTGCAGACGGCTTTGATGTTTCTATTCACCTTAGAGACCCGATAGAGCTGATAGTCCTAGAGAGCCACCACAATATCCAGGTTAAATTCACTTATTTCTGTTGCCGTGCACATGATGGGAGGCGGAACTGTGGTCTTAGCATTCATCCATGTCTATTTAAGGTGGCGAATGGATTTCCTTTTCCACTCAAAAAATCAGTCAGAGAAGGGTCAGCATGAATACACATGAAGCACGTTTGAATGTTTTGCGGTTTTCACACAAGAAGAATGCATGATGCCCTTTGTGAGCCGCGGCCACAACCTCATTCATATTCACCGCGGCTCGTCCGCCCGCCCCGCACATGTTCTCCCTCATGCGTTTCTTCAGATGCTGCGCTACCAGTCATGCTCCACTCGTTCAGATCGCCCTTCACGTGTTTTATTGGGTTGTCATTTACAAGGAGTCACTTCCGCCATGTCCACAAATACAACACAGCACCGATACACCATGGATACAGTAGAGCTTTGAGACGAAAAATTCTGCCGTTAATATTTGCTCGTTGTTAACATTAATTGATTGATGATCATTAATTGATGAAATTATTGGGAGTCAAAATGCAGCACTAAGGCCAGGTGCACATTACTGGGGCGCATCTTTAATATAAGGGTTCAGAGAGAAATGATATTTGCTTCCCTCTGCCTGTATCTCTAATTTTGTTTGTATACACACTCATACCGTGGTGTTGAGAATCAGCTCTGGCCTTGAGAATCACTCTGGCCTTGCTGAGTGAGGTTGTAAACAAGGACAGAATGCTGCCTGTCTGGTCTAGTGCATCCATTTCCACTTTATTCTCTATATTGTAGAATACTTTTCAGAATATCATTTCTCATTGTATTCCAACTTTCTCTCTGGCATTGGCGAACAGAACACTCCAATGCCTGTTACAATCAGAGAAATAGTGAACACAGCATTCGTTATTATTGCCCATACGAGCTGTGCTACTACTAAGGTTGGCTTTTGAACCTCCTTTCAACCTCATCTTGATATTCCTTGCATATCAGTGCCGCCATGGAGGGGGACCAGACGCAAACGAGATGCATCAGTGACAGCTGCTGTAGCAGAGAACAATTAAAACCACCACATAGTGGTACCAGTGGATCACACAGAGGACGACTGACTCCTCGGTTGAAGTTGTTTCACTTTGGGGATCAGACTGACACATGCATGCCTTTTCCTTTTCTCCTTCTTTCCATCTCTCTTTGTTTCTTTCTTTCTGTGTTTCATGCTTCAAAGGCAAAATAAATTGGAGCTAGAACAAAATACAGCTTAAAAAGGAGTGGGGTGGTGGTGGTGGTGGTGGTGGTGGTGGTGGTGGGGTAAAGAGTTAATTCAGTTTTCTTTGTGAAGTTTTCGTCCGCAGGTACAGCTCAGATACAGACACAGTGCCAGCGCCTGTGACATCCAAACATGTGTTGTACACAGCATTGGTCTTAATTGTACATGCAAACCGTATGTGAGCCAGGCTACTTTGAACCTCCTTTCACCTATCAGGTAAACAATTTTTTGCAAATGACAACAAATCCCATCTCCTTTTGTACAAAAATAAAATCAATGTATACACGGCAAGGAACTGTTGCATCTCTTTCAAATGTCATAACAAGCTTATTTTATAAACGTTTCCATGGTCAGCCAGTCTCATGAATGCATAATATTATATTTAATAGATATGTCATCATTTATTTATATACACATTTATATATACAGTATATAAATTATAACATCTCATGCATTTTATTCATATTATTTGTGAAAAAAATATCCATGAGCCATAAAATCGGAGGGCTCTTCAGAGTCACTATTTAAATGGACTTCACACTCCCGTCCACACGTCCACCAGACTGTGTCTGGGGAGGAGCGTCGACTGATTCAGATCAACCTGACAGAGCATCTGGCAGACTCTGGAGGAGAAGATGAGCTGCAGCGAGGAGCAGGGATGAGAGAGACTGAGAGAAAGACTGAGATACATATACATATATACAAATAAATATATACAGTATATATATAGAGAGAGGGAGAGGGAGATATATATATATATATATATATATATATATATATATATAGAGAGAGATACATATAAATATATATATATACTGTATGTATCTATATATATCTATCTATATATATATATATATATATATATATATATATATATTGAGAGAGAGAGACAGAGAGATACAGAGAGAGAGAGAGATGAGAGAGAACAAAAGAGAAAGTGGGCCACATCCCAATAGGTCTTCTTTCATGATTGTTACCTTCAGTCAGTCAGAAAGTGCCTGCATGGGTCCTGTTGATCGAGGAGACGGTGACCTATCTGACCTAATAAACAGTGGACAACCCCATGTCCATGTCTCCACCTGTGGCGGTCTGTGTCTCTCCAGCTCACTGAATCACTCCCTAGCCGACTCTTCTTTGTCCACACTCACTTATTCACTCCCCCATTACAGGGGGGGGGGGGGGGGGGGGGCGGCACGAGCACACGGAGAAAAAAAAAAGCACACTTTCTCAGTCTCTCACTCACTCAGTAACCATAGGTCCCTCTCACTCACTCACTCACTCTCTCAATCTCTCTCTCACTCACTCCATTATTCGCTCACCTCACTCTCTCAATCTCTCACTCCCTGACGCCCACTCACTCAAATCTCTCTAACCTATTCTCTCACTCTCTCACATGCTCACACTCTCTCAATAACACTCCTTCTCAGTCTCTCATTCACTCAGTCAACTATGTCCCACTCACTCCCTCACTCTCTCTCAATCTCCCCCTCCCTCCCTCCCTACCTCACCCACTCACTCACATATCCACTCTCCCCCACACCCTCACTCCCCTGCTCAATCTCTCTCAGTCTCTCAGTCTCTTACTCCCTTCCTCCCATCCACCCCCCCCCCCCCAGGCGAGGGGGGGCATCAGACCTCCATCTGGACCAGCACCATTGATATATATACTGACTACATATCGCCTGAGCTGCGCTGTTCAGTGGAACATACGTCAACGCCGCCGCCGCCGCCATCTCACCGCCGGGTACCACCGGGGTACACCCCCCTGAATGAATGAACGTCGATGGGACAGAAGTCCTTTCCCAGTCCAAGTCACTCTAAAACGCCTTATTTTTAAGGAAATCTTCAATCGGGGTCGGGTCAAACGTGTGTTTGTGGCAATGCTAGTAAAAAATGAATTTAAAATACTTGACACACTATCATTACACGTCTGGCCTATGTCAGAAACCAACCCCGCTTGAATATTGCCTTAGAGTAAGGCGTTTGAGAGTGACTTAGACCGGGGAAGGACCTCCGAAAAGGACCTCTGCCCCGTGGACGTTCATCCATTCAGGGGGGTGGTCACCCCACGGTGAGATGGCGGCGTTGTTGACGCATGCTTAGAAGTCGAATAATGCGATATCTAGTCAGTATATATATCTCCATCTGGACCAGCACCAGGCTGGGGGGGGGGGGCATCACACCTCCATCTGGACCAGTACCAGGCTGGGGGGGGGGGGGCATCACACCTCCATCTGGACCAGTACCAGGCTGGGGGGGGGCCGGGGGGGGGGGGGGGGCCTCAGACCTCCATCTGGACCAGCACCAGGCCAGGGGGGGCCTCGGCCACCTTGGCCCGGCGGGGGAGCCTCTGAGCCAGGCTGCTGAAGGAGGGCGTGGCCCGGAGAAGCAGCTCCTTGAGCCCCGCCCGGAACTCCTGCCGCACCAGGCAGTACAGCACGGGGTTCAGGCTGCTGTTGGTGTAGGCCAGGCACACCGTCAGCGGGAAGGCGTACGCCTGGGCGTTGTAGAAGGCCTTGCTGAAGTGCACCAGGTCGAACTTGATGAGCACGGCCCAGAGCGTCAGCGCCTGGTTGGGCAGCCAGCACAGGAAGAAGGACAGCACCACGATGGCCACCGACCTGGTGACCTTGGAGCGCCGCTTGTGGCGGCAGTGCTGCGCCTCCGGCCCCGCCGCCGCCGCCGCGCCCGCCACGCGGCTGCCCAGCACGGAGCGCAGCAGCAGCAGGTAGCAGGCGGTGATGATGACCAGCGGCAGCAGGAAGCCCAGCAGCACCTTCTGCAGCTGGTACAGCCCCAGCAGCGCCTGCGGGTCCCAGCGGCCCGCGTCCGGGAAGCGCAGCAGGCACAGCTCCTCGTCCGACGTCATGGCGGCGGTGGTGGAGTAGACGGCGTGCGGCAGCGTGGCCAGCAGGGACACGGCCCAGATGCCCAGGCTGGTCCACTTGGCGCGCGTGGCCGCCGCCCGCCGGCTGTGCATCTTGAGCGCCGAGGAGATGGAGTAGTAGCGCGCGGCGCTCATGGCGGTGAGGAAGAAGACGCTGGCGTACATGTTCATGGTGGTGACGGAGCTGATGATCTTGCACATCACCTGGCCGAAGGGCCAGCGGAAGTCCAGCGCCGTGTCCACGGCCCAGAAGGGCAGCGTGAGCACGAACTGCAGGTCGGTGACGGCCAGCCCCATCACGAAGCAGTTGATGGACGACTGCTTCTGCCGGTGGCGCGAGTGCAGCATGTAGAGCGCCAGCGAGTTCCCCACCAGGCCCAGCGCAAACACCACCGAGTAGACGCAGGCGATCAGCACCCGCAGCGCCATGCTGGCGCCGTCCCCCTGCAGTCCCTCCGAGAGGGACTCCCTGGTGAGAAGCTCCAGCCAGCAGTGCAGCGACAGGTTGGCCGACGCGCCGCCACTGCAGTTGGCGACGACGTCGGCGCCGGCTTCCTGCCACTGGGGCTGCGGCGGCTGGTCGCGTCGCTCCGGCGCCGGCGTCCGGACCCCACTCTCGTTCAGCTGCATGACGGCTGGGGCCGACCGCTTCAGTCACACATCCCCTCGTCTGGTAAAGTTAAAGATGTGGGAGCAGAGGAGGAGAAAACGTGTCCAAAAAAAGAAAAACTTAGGGCTGTTGTCATTTTGGAAAAGACCCTGCTTTTTCTTTTTCTTTTTATCCTCAACGACGGCAGAGGATTCTAACCTAAACACACGCGCGTGTAGGTCCGTGCGATGCCGACATCTTCACTCGCTCTCCATCCTCTCCATCTGACATGCCCTGCTGCGCGCCACCTTATTTTATACGCTCCACGGCCGCGCGCAAAAGCTCAGACTCGCCACCGGAGCGCCGGGTGATTAGAGAGCGAACGTACCTACGTTTAGAGGAGTCGCGTCTAAATCGGAACAAAATATATAGTGACACCCGGGCCGTTCCGAGGTAATCATGTGTTGTGCTTTGTCGGTTTGAGTCAAAGCGCGTCTAGGGAGCGGGGAGCCACCTGACGCGCAGACCAGGGCGTGCGTAAAGAGCAGCGATATAGAAGACCGAGCGTCGAGCGGTTTTTGGTACATTTAATCAGACTGCTTTGTTTGCTTTGTGGAATGTGTGTGAGTTGGCAACGAAAAAAAGTTTGCGTCCTTGAATTAGATGTTCAGCTCTTAAACATGTGTTGCCTGAATAGTCGGTGGTTAAATGAATAGTGGTGTAAAGCAGATGGTGGCAGATGTGGGAGTCAATAAGAAGGAAATTGGACGGTATTCATCACAATACATGAGCCGCACATGTTGATGGTATTTATAAATTGCAACGTTTTCAAGGGTAAGAGAACGCCTCAACGAAATGTCAAACATACCAACACAATGTTAAGATGCCTACTTCACTTTTAAAATGTTTACTTAAAGGTATTTTATGTAACTTTTAAAATATGTTAAAACGACTGGACCTATGTTATATAATTGTGATGTGGTATTTTGACGTGGCTCAGCCAACCACCAAAGTAATGCAGAATTTCCCACACATGTAGACTTTACTTAATTTACAATTTTAAAGTCTTTTATCTGTCCGAAAGGATGACGCCGTTACTGATCAATAGTGTTTCACAAACATTTATTTTAAAATTTGAACTTATTTCACTGTCAATATGTTGTAGCAACTACAACATATCAATATGTTGTAGTTGCTACAACATATTGATTGGCTCTTGCTTTCTCACCGACACACTGACAATAGACCGTCTGTGAATAGCTCCTCTCCAAAGAAAATCTAAATGTGATGATGCACAGGAGGAGGGATGTTGATGTTGGCTTTTCCCTGCAGAAGGCAGAGGTCACAAATCAACACAAGGGAGGCCAGAAAGGCCAGAAAGGCCAGAAACTCGGATCAGTACACAGTCTAAATCTGAACGAGTTCTCATGTACAAATTGGTCTGCAGTGTTGTTGGAGTGAAAAAAGTCTGCAATAGTTTCCACCAATATACACATAGAAAGTCAGTTTAATCATTATAATATATAGTCTATTTTAATTATGTTTATTGTGTATCTAGAGATACGCAATTATACAATATATACAATACAATTATACAATACAATTATTTATTCATCATTTAATCTCACTCTCTGTAGAGAGTAAGATTAAATGATGAATAAATAATTCTGTGCAGCCAGTAGAAAGCAGAATGTATGTATCGAATCACACTACCATCTTTACCACGTGAAATAGCTTACAGGCAAAATTAATTATAAAAATGTCAGGTTTCATTTCCCGATCAGTCGTGGTTCACTCCTAAGGTTGAGACATGGTACAGACCTTGATCTTTCGCTCTGAAAGAAACACCCTCAAGGCATTCTGACCAACCTTAAAAGACACACCTGGATGAAAAGTTAATCCTGTTCTGTTAATCTGCTGTGTGACGCAGTTCTTGTCTTCTTAAAAAACTACACAAGCCACACACACTTTTGAGGTGCCAGCTTGCATGGCTTATTTTCGGAGTGTTTAAACATTAGTGACGTCTAAAAAAAAGCACATGCAAACTGTACAAAATAGTATTAAGGAGACAGTAAACAAACGTTTTTTCCAACTGTAATTTAAATAAAATTGTACTTTAATCAACACATCCATCCGTCAAGGCACAAGCAGGTGCTGCATCAAGGAACACACACAAACAAGCAGCGTGCGTTTCTCTATGTCGCCTTCGTCACGAAGACCCTGCTTCACAATGAGCAGGTGGATGATTGGCAGGAGGTACCCCTGAATCCACACATCGCCAGCCTAGATCTGGCTCAGATAAAATAGAAAGCATATGGGGTGACTCCGTAACACTTGAACAAATCAACGCATTGCAGGACAACACTGACAATACTGGGCTGGGGCAACACAACACGACACGACACTCAGATGACACTTACAGCCCCCTGGCAGGCTGTGATTAGTATTCGTGGACAGACGTGAACAATTTGAGGCTGTCAGTTGTTAATGTCTGGTTGTTTTGAAGTGGGGATAGAAATCCTCCACTCATCCAGAGCTCTGCACATGCACACACGCACACACACACACACACGCACGCACACGCACACACACACACACACACACACACACACACACAGGTGTGACTCAGCGTCTCTGCTCAAGCGATACCACTGGGGGGTATGTGTCTGTGTCTGTGTGTGTGAGTGTGTATGTGTGTGTGAATGTGTATGTGTGTGTGTGTGTGTGTGTGTGTGTACGTGTGTGAGTGTGTGTGTGTGTGTGTGTGTAAGGGGGAGTGGCGGCATTATTCAAAAGCGTTCTGCCAGAGAATTGCGCAGGACAATTTCCGTTTAGTTCCACTCGGCTGTATTGCACCGTGAATTAACATCCAGTCTATCTGAGTTCATCGGTCTGGCTGAATTAATCACAAAGAGGTCCCCTATGTCTCTGTGATCCCTGGGCCGTCCTGTTGTAGTGGCGGTGTTTAAAGATGGAGTGACCCGAGGTGTAACCATGTTTGCCTCTTAATCAACACAATAAACGTAGCACAACATTGCTAAAAACATTGCATTGTGACAATATGTACAGTACATACTCCTTATATAAAATAATATTAGATATATCAATATATCTCACAAAATCCTCCATTGATTAGATATCGCATAAACTACCTCCTACTGCTTCTGCTTCTAAGTTAACAGTAGTAGTAGTAGTAGTACTACTACTACTACTACTACTACTACTACCACTACTACTACTACTACTACTATACTACTACTACTACTACTACTGCTACTACTACTACTACTACTACTACTACTATACTACTACTACTACTATACTACTGCTACTATACTACTACTACTACTATACTACTATACTACTGCTACTACTACTACTACTACTACTACTACTGCTACCACTACTACTACTATACTACTACCACTACTACTACTACTACTACTATACTACTATTACTACTACTACTATACTACTACTACTACTATACTACTACTACTACTACCGCTGCCACCACCACTCCATGCTTTTTATTATGAATGTGTATCCTGATCCAGCTCAGCAGGCATCAGCCTCTTCAATCATACAGCAGCACACTATTGATATTAATCAAATGTTATCAGGTCAGAGCGAGCGTACCACACTTCAGCCCAGTATTTATGATTTGAATATATCAACATATCATTATGATGCTGGGTGATGCCAATGGGATAGGCCAAAGGAAGCATCTCTCAAAGAGAGAGAGAGACGAAAAAGCCTCGGCCAAATAGGGTATTTTCTGCCAACCCCTGAGAGTCTAATAAGATATTGATGGATGTCTTTTGCCTATCTCCTAAATTAGAAAACAATTCTACTAATAAGAAGGTCCAATGGTGTCAAGGAATCGCTCCTCAAATGCAAATGAAAATGCAATGCGTGAACTGCTTCCGGGCTCACACCGCTAAATAAGTCAACTCACTTTTGCAGATGAAAATAAAGAAACAAGAAGAGAATGGGATTCGTCTTTGATCAAAGCCTCTCCGTCTGAAGCCAACTCTTCCTTCCTGGGTGAACTCCCCTCAGTGGGCCGGTGTGGAGTCTGTAGGGGCTGTCTGGAGGGGATTAAGGCACCAGAGGAATTAGACTAATCAAAGCGATAGGTTTAGTTCGCTGATAAGAGACACTGGCGCAAGACAGACTCCTCTCTCACTGATTAAAGACAAACGATTGACTCAACGAGAGGGGGAAGCGCGGACAAAGCAGAGGAGATAGCTGGAGTCCGTTCCCAAGAGGATGGAGAGAAAATCAAGTAGGCCACCCTGTGCTACAGCCAAACATGAGGCTTGAAGAACCTGACGAATACAGACGAAGGTGATTCAATTTAATGGTGTGTTAACGCGGCCTTGGGCCTTTTGTGGGGCCCTGGACATGCATGATAATGGAGCGGCCTTCGAGTCGATAAGACATCCATTCCTGGGCCTGCCACACACACACAGCCTCCCTCTACATTGATCGGGAATACAAGTTAAAGTGGTTTAGACACACACAGTCTTGGATTGGTGTATCTTCTGGACTCTATTTGCTTTTCTGGGTTGAATGAGGTTTCTGAAGGCTATTTTTGAAGTTATTTGTGAACTATACCCTGACTGGAACAGAGCCCCCCAACCCCCCCCCCCCCCCCCCCCTTCCTTCAATTACAGCCAGCACCCAAAGTCTTTTCAGAGTTTTACAATTTACCAGAGTAAACAAACCCAGCGTCTCCACTCCTAGTCTGTGTTTGTTGGGCCGGAAGATCATCAGTTGGATACAAATAACTTTGTGTTGCGAAAGCAAGTTGCACAAATCCAATTGTAAAGCTTTAGCATTTGAGGTCTGGGGGTCAAAGGGCAGCATGGGCCCGTTGGTAAGACAAAACAGGGTGAAACAATTCACAACAAACTGTGAAATCAAAGCATAGCATTTTGCACATGAGTGGGATATGGAGTCTATTGCCAATTAATGTATATATGAATGCATCCTTATAGAATGTATTGGCTTGCTGTAGGAAGAATTACCATGATGGTTGAAGAATTCTTCTTTGGTGGCATTGTGACAAATCCTTCCTTCCTCTGTGAACAATGCTGATCATAAAGGGCACGGACAGGAAATGATGTCGTCCCTAATGCCCGACACATCACTTGGTCCAACATTTAAAGAACAAGACCAGTCTCTCACACGGTAAAACGAGTTGCCGTGAGGCAAGGCAGGCAAGGCAGGCAAGGCAGAAAGTGTGGGTGATATGTGTGACGTGTGTGTCAGTCATTCGACGTCCAGTATAGAAAGCGCCTGTGAACCAGGTGGAAAGGTCACGGTGATTAGAGGGGGAGATGAGTTGCTAGGTTTCCCCTGAGAAAAGGTTATCTGGATCCACCTTGACCTTATGGTCTCCGTATACTGTACTTCACCTACAGGCTGGAACTCGCCTGCCTGCTGGATTGTGTTTAAACCCTCCTTGGGTTACGTTCAATGAAGTCACTTTGTGTCGTGAATCGTGTTAGTACCGATGTCAAACTGGTTTCAAAGTGAAACTATTGAGGAACAGAAAACAATCCTTTTTCCAGTACTTTATTGAAGATTTATTTTTTAGCGATGGAGGATTCTTTGTTTTGTTGTAACTAATATATTTTTTTGCACTAGAAAATGTACAAATCATCCAAGAAATAAAGGAAATAGTCAAAAGTAGCAAACAGTAGCAGGAGTAAATAAAACATAACGGTTGTTTCAAGCACATTTCTAAGGAATCATTTGAAAGTCTACAAGATGCAGTGAACATAGATCAGGTCTGATTTTTTAATAATCTGCACGACAATATAAAACACCATAACAAAAAGGGAAAAATAACAAAAACAAAAACAGAGAAATCTCATTCATAATACATAGAAGCATCTCACAGGCGGTGAGCCGGTAATCCGGTGGCTGTGCCGACAGCGGACATTAGGGGGGCTCCCCGCGGCACGCGGCGGGGAGCGCGCGGGGGGGGGGGGGGGTCCCAGTGCTGAGGGAATGTTCTTCACATGTCGTCGGCGTGGGGCCGCAGGCGGGCTCGGTGGTACGCATCCAAGGTCACCGTGGCGATGTGACCGGTAATGGGGTCCCCCCCGGGGAACGAGAGGCCGCCCTCGCCTTTGTGGCTCTGGTTGAGGGACACGGACCCGAAATTGGACCTTCCGCCGCTCATCTTCCCCATCAACGCCTCCATGTCGTCACGGCCCGCCTCCTCCGGAGGGCGGTCGCCCCGGAGACCCGTCGTCGAGGGGAACGGGTGGTCCATGACCCGCGGGATGTGGGAGGATTGCAGGCTGTGCAGGGACCGTGACTGGACTGTTAGGGATGATGGAGAAGAAGAAGAAGGAGGAGAAGAAGAATACATCGTCAAGGGGTGGGGGGGGGTGCAAGCCTCAAGACCTGTGTGGACAGCTCTATTTATAGCCGTGCTGCTCAAACCTCAACAAACCTCGCCATCGATTGCTCATACCTGCCATCGTGTTGTCACTTATCCATTATCAATCGCAAATTCCGAAGAAATACCGCCTAAGGGCACGGTTTGTTACCGTGGCTGTTCTGTCCGGTTTTACACGACTCTGTCTCTGTCTCTGCTTGTCGTGGATCAAATCGGATTAAACAATTCAGGGTATTCAGTCCGGAAGGTTTAAAAGCTTTCGTAAACCGAAGACACCAGGAAGCGATATGCCGCCGTCGTCGTTCAATCACTGCTGACAGACTCGGCGTGACAAACACGCCGAGACACGCCCCCACTGCGACGGCCATCGCGCTCAGGGGCACGGAGGAGCGGTCGGCGGCGATGGACAGGTGAGGGTCTTTAGAGGCGGCGCGTGGGAGGAGGGCGTGGCAGCGAACCAGGCGGAGCGATGCGGCAGGAGGGACTCACTTCTGACAGGACCAAAGTCTCCTTGGCTGACCTTGGTGTCGGAGAACGGCCGCAGACTGGGGAACAGGATGAGAGAGAAGGAGAGCAGCAGCACCTGAGGGAGAGAGGAGGAAACATATGCCGGAGTGGGATGAGAGTAGGCTGAGAGGGAGGCGGCCCGCTGGCAGGTGAGAAAGCGCTGCATTAACACTCAGACAGGACAGCGGGACCACGGTACATCCACAGAGACAGACTTTAGTGGATATTCTCCCTGCGTGCAGACACGGCTTCAGCCCACAGTCGGGCACGTCAATTGTTCATTTATTTGCTCTTGTGTATTTTGTGATGGCTGAAGAGTTTGGCTTGACTTGGCATTCATCATAACGAATGGCTGCAAGGATGTGTTTAATTAAACTCTCGCCTTGGAGCCGAGAGACGTGTGCTTGTCTTCGTACATTTAATCAAGGGCTCTGAATGGCTAAGAATCAGACTCTGGTCTTCGTATTAAACGAGAGCCGTGGTTTCAGTCTGAACTGTGTCTCCTCATCTGCCTTATCGCCATATACTTGGCTGCACTTTATGAATGCAATACTGTACGGTGGTTGTGGTTATTGGTTCTAACATAACCTATTGATGCTGATCTTTGTTTGTGTCTGGTGCAACTGTCTGTCACTTTGCACAGAAAGAGAGAGAGAGAGAGAGAGAGAGAGAGAGAGAGAGAGAGAGAGAGAGAGAGAGAGAGAGTGAAAGAGAGAGAGAGAGAGAGAGACAGAGAGAGAGAGAGAGAGAGAGAGACAATACTCTGGATGCAGAATTCTGCAAATCAATACTAAAAGTCCAAAGTTATTAAAATTCAGAAGAGAGCCCTAAAATTGTATAACCGCCGTAAGGAAAGTGACAGCAACACACTCCACAACAAGGCTCTTATCCACAGAGAGTTGGGTCTCTGTCCAACACATAACAACCAACACCTCAGGCAAAACCAAATTATAAGAAAACAAA
>NC_140279.1:766423-782260 GCF_964030765.1 Micromesistius poutassou
CGTGACGCAGGATCCCCTCGTTCTGATCGAACAGCCAGTCCAGCCACTCTACGCCGTCGGAGCCCTGAAATGATGGGATGGCGTTTAGAGACACAGCGCTGCGCTCTGCCTAACCAGCCTTGGCAGGGAGATAACACAGGGTTAGAGGCTCGTAAAAACCTCCATCTGTACCTTCTGTGCTCCGCGCTATCTGCTCTCTCGGGACTGTTTGTACCCAATCTCAGAATATCACACAAGTACATTTGTAATTTTAATTAACTGTTTCACAATATTTTCATTCACAAAGTATTAAATAACCGTGAGGCAGAACCAACAGGGTCAGAAATAAGATTCATAGAATCTAGAATCTTTCCTCTCTCCGAATATAAACACACTTACTTTTTTTTTGAGACACATTTACATAAAAGACATACAAGTACACAAGGGTACTAAGGACACACACAAAAAAATATATATAAACACACTTACTTGCCAACACAAATTTTTAATAACGAACAACACAAAATGGCAAAGAAACGCAAACATGTTTACCTGGTCTGAGCGGTGGGACATGTTCTCACTCCTTGGCTGGTCGACGAGCGATTCCCAAACAGAGGGAACATTTGTCCCTGATCCCGGGACGCTTCTCTACTGTATTACTCATCCTGGGTGTCGGGTCCAAAGTTTAAACTCCAACACAGCACACCCTGGCCAGCTGCTCCAGCTGTCTTCCCATTGGCTACTGGACAAGATAGCGTTTGAGTGGCAGGTCGAGAAAGAGGGAGTGCAGGGAGAGTTTGTTCCTCTGTAGAGGGAGAATGATCGAGGCGGTTAGGATGCAAAGTATTGGGAAAGAGAAGTTTGTGCTTTCCTTTTGCCTTTCTTTTACAGATGGATTATTGATTTGAGGAAAGATATCAGCCTAGCATCGATTTCTAATACACTTGTCTGTTGAACAGCATACGTTGGATATTGGTGAATAGAGTAGTTATGGGTTCTTTCTTTAAATTGAATATACACTTCTAAACTTTCCCACTCCCACTTTCCCATTTCCCACAAGTTTGATTAAGATGGAGAGATCCATCTTAATCAAATGAGTCTTGGGGTTAAAGTATTCACATCCATCAAAGTCAGCCGAGGCATGGATAAAATAAATAACAACCTTCGTCTCTGTTTTCATTATGTAAATAGTGGACCAAAATGAAAGGACTTGTCGACGAGAAATTAGAAATTGAGAAATTGATTAGCTACAGGGGAAAAGTTACAAACTGCTAAATTTCAATCTCGAAGATTTTCCGTTTCTCTTTGGTGACCCCTTTGTCGATGAGCGGTAATTCTTCACAGAGATACAAACTGTATCGCCATGACACCCAGTTGGGAACATTCATAATACAGCCAATGCAAAGGCTTTCATCAGAGGGCCACAGTGATCAATATTTGATTTAAAAAACATTTATTTATATGAACATCTTTGAGATTACTACTATAAGTCTTTACTGAAATGTTTGAATATATTTGAATGCTTGCTCCCTCAACCATGAAATAATTTTTGAAGGCAAATCTCACATGGCTTATTGTTTATTTGTGTCTATCAACACATTGCAAAAGCTCACAGCTTAAAGGATTTGAAATCTTTTAAAATCCACAACAGCCAACCACTGGGGACGGGCTGTTGTGTTTGGCACTTTCAAATCGTTGTTCAAGAACTGCCAGTGAAACTGTCAGACTGACCTTAAACAATATTAAACAAACAAGTTAGCAGCCCAGGTTTTCATCAAGGTTTTATTAATCATCAAATGAAGTCTGTTGCCAAGTTGTTAAAGTTGTTAAACATTTATATGTCATTTTCATCAAACAAAAGACAGCAACGGTGGCAGCTGAGAACACAAAGGTAATTACAGTGGTCACAAAAGGGTTTCAAAAGAAATGACTCATGAAAAGAAAACATTTACAATTATATAATAAATAATAATTATTTATCAACTTTTTCTTTCTTCCTAAAAACTTTTGGAATTACTTATTTTCCATGTATCCTTAAATGATGTGAATAGTCAAGTAATGAACGAGATGCATGATAATGAATCAACAGATCTGATGTTTATCTGATCTACCTACAATAATAAACTATACAGCTAGATTTGATATTGATGACTCAGTCCTGTTGACCTCACCTTGTGATAACGGTGATTGACTTGCTGGTCACAAGGTTTTCTCTTTCCCAACACACCAGCAACAACTTAGGCTGTTCTTATCAGCTGGTTCTTTTTCTTTTTTTTGCTTGTTATGGGTCTTGCACTAAAATCAGCCTCTCTCGCTCTGTCTCTCTATTAACTTTCAGTCCGAGTGCAATCTTCTTCTGGTCGTTCCAAGGTCTAGACTCTGGACTGATAATGAGGCAGACTCCAGGGGGATCTGCCCTGACAAGCTTATACTACATCGATGCCATCTATAAAGTCACCCTCAAAGCAAACCAAGCCACCATTCACTTTAAGATCATTCCAAACAGGCACAGTATAATGTATTAAGAAGTGGCTGATTTGTGAACATATTTGTATTTTAATTTTACATTTTAAATCGTTTTTTAACAAATGGGTAGGAATAGGGGTCAGGACAAGGTCTTACTTACAACAACCTAACATGCTACCCCTGGTCACAAGCCAATGAGCAGTGAGAACTGTGTTTGGAGCGTGTTCACTTTCAGAATCTTTCTTTATTGGAATGAAAGGCGTGTGAAAAATAAATGAAACCCGTTGTTTCATGCTGTTTGTCTCTTGATTGTCCATCCTTAAGACTGAGGAAAACTAAAAAACATGCTCTTTATTACTGTGAGAAGGTGTAAATCCCTTCTCACTGTCTCTCGCCTCACTTCATATTGAACGTGGTATTTGGACTTCTGGAGCACTAGGGGGCAGAAGGTTAACCCAGCCTTGGCCTGGGAAGTTCCCCTTTTAATGGTATGGCCCAATCAGTCCACCTGGGACTGATTGGCTTGTTTAAATCTCATTTTGTGGGGGAAGGAGGTGCTGGCTTGACGAGAGGCCTGTGCCCTGTACTACGAACCTCGACTAGTGGGTTAACGAGGTATGTTGCGCTCAAAGCCTGGGTTAGCTGGGACACGAAAGTCGTGTCTCTTTTAGCGTCGCTGTATCACCATGGTGACTTATGCTGTCAACCAAACCTGGTCGGGAGCAGGTTTTCAGATAAGCGCAGCTTCCTCGCCCCATCCGTTGACAATGACGTCACCGTTTGTGGGTTTCCCCGTAGACCTCGGAGCCCGTATCGTACAGGGGTCTCTCCCGAGACGGAGGGTCTTTTGGGACAGATCCGATCCCTTGGCATTGCCTGAGAATATTCTTTATGAGAGATACAGGTTCTCATCAGAGGGTATTCGCTACTTTATCGTCCTTGTTGCACCTTATGTAGACAGTGCTTACTGTTGCGCAGTGTGTCTCCGTGAGAGAGTGGGGTAGAGTGGGGGTAGCGCGTCAGTCTTGAATTTCTGTGTGCAGGATTCGTCTCCCAAGTGATGCGCATTTGTGTGAAGCTTAAAAAGTCACAAGTCATATGGAATACTAATTTACTGAAGATTATGGAATTATATTTTTGTACTTATTTCAAACTTGAATCCATGTTCTCACGACCGTGCTGGCACCACAAGTATTGGGGTAAAAGGCATGATGATGGACAGGCGAGATTTGAACGCCGTTCGCTGGCATTCGGGTCTTATTATAATCCACTAGGCCTACGCCACCGCCGTACATTTCTTACATAGGGTGTATTTAAAGTGAATTCCCTAAATTATAGAACAAGGCAGGTTTGACGATGCTCATGCATTTTGAAATCAGCATCACTCTATTGGGATTAATGGCGAACAATTCATCATTTGGCATAGTTATTTTATAGACTATATGCAGAATCCTTTCACTTATACAAATTTACACTATCGAATTTACACTATTTTTTGCCAGCACGCCTCCCTAGCCAGTATGTGCAATTGTGTTGCCCCTAGCTGTTCTGATCAGATTTTTGAACTCCTCATATCAACACGCGCGTTGAACCTAAAGCAGAAAACCTGGCTCGATCTGGACTCCTCCGGCTGCTCTGCCGGCGGAGGAGTCCGCATACGACCGAGAGGTCGGAACAATATTGTTCCGACCTCTCGGTCGTATGCGGACTCCTATATCATTTCCATATGGAGCGTCTGAGAAATGATATAGACCCGAAGTGAACTGACAGCTGTCTGCTGAAAACATCGCTTTCTCCTCCATTCCCCCCAATTCCTTTTCCCCCATGGGCGAGATAAACCCGACTAGGAGTCTTTACTTGTTGTGGAAGTACCAGAGAGTCTGAGAACCCGACACAGTCTGTAAGATTCATAATATCAGAGAATACCCCCGTCAGTTCGGCCGCGGCGCAATGAATTAATAAAGATCGTAGTTAATTTAACAACCTTGTTGATGAGCAACATTTAGAAAAACATGTAGGCCTACTTTTAATTCAGCCTTGGGTGAAATCGAAGCGTAGTGTGTACTGAATGCATGTTGATGATGATACACTCCTTATAGGGGGTAACTACATCGGCACGACACCGGCTTCCTCCATCTTCTGCGCCAGCTTTTTAAATAAATCCCCTATCCGAAGTGAGTTGACAGCTGTCTACTGAAAACATCTTTCTCCCACCGGAGCAGCCCCTCCGCCGCCCGTCCGTATACGGCATTCCCCGCCGCGGCGCAATGAATGAATAAAGATCGTAAACACGTAAACACAATAAAAAACAACAACATTTATTTAGACAGATGTGCTTATCTACTCCTCCCTTAGCAGCCTCTCCTTCTCTTAGCTCCGGGTCTCCCGTCCCCACCTCAGCTGCATCCCTCCGCCGCTTCCTCAGAAGCATAGCTGTTTGTTACGACTGTTGCCTCACGATTGTCTCCTGCTGTCTCACTGGTCTCGTTCTCCTCCTTCACAATAATAGTGAATAAACACAGATAGTCACCGTCAAGGGAGAGGCAATAACAGTTAGCTATGGCTAGCACCCGTCACTATCAGCGCACGCTAGCTGCTAGCTGTCTAGCCTCTGTCACAAGGAGTTCTTGCTGTGCAGCTAAAGGCACAATCGTAGTAGCTTTCCACATGATACTAGTGTAGAGATATCTGATTTTTGACTGGACGGGACTTTACATGAAAGTATAATGAATGAATGACGATGTAGCTACTACATTATAACAGAATCTTGATCCTAAAGCCTTAGCCTACCTTGTCCTCAAGACTATCGTTAGTGGTGCTGGTAATGTCCTCTTAGTTTGCAGAATTATTATTATTTTTTTAACTTTTGGTAAACTTTCGTTAAATAATTGAGCCTGTATATTTTTCTTTTTTTCCTTAGCTCCGCTCAGATGTAATATATAATTGTGAGGCCGCGCTGATTGGCCGAGGCCCCAGGTTGACGCTCAGGTAAGCCCGTGCATTAAGGTGCCATTGCCTATCACCCTTTCAGCTTGTGTTGAAACATGAAAGCCTTAATTCATTTGCTTTGCTTTCCTTTTTGCTAATACATTGAAGCAATTTCGTTCTTGTTTTTGTTTCTACAATTATACAATGCGATCATCAATTAAGAAGTACATCTTTTTTAATAACTTTTTACGATCAAACAACATGACTCCAAAACCAAAACACTATTTCTTTTCCCATTTCTGACATTTTGCAATGCTAAAAGAAAATATAACTTTAGCCCATCTTCTTCTCTGGGAGGCAGATGATCGCATGCCAATGCATACAGATTCAAAGTTCCATTATAAAGTGAGCGTTTCCTTTGTGCATCACAATCCATCTAATTGTCAATTCAAGGGGGGGGACATGTTTTGCATTCAGGGAATTTCCGAAGTAGGCCAATAATAATGTCTTCATCAACTACATCACATCCAAACAAGCGTGCAGCTCTCTCACTGCCACAAGCCACAGCCTTCTGAACGGCGATGACCAGCTCCAGCATCATTTAAACCTCAACACCCATCTGCGTCTCTTCATTCAGCCCCCGCTCATGTTGCATACTTCGCCTGAGAGAATTCCCCCGTGGGTCTGGCCGTTTGAAAAGCCTGCGTGTGCGTGGTGGCTGGCCACGGCACAAAGGAACGCGCTCATGTCTCTCCCTCCAATCCCCTTTTCTAACAAGTGTCATTAATTTTACTTCCAAGAGCACAGCGGAGGTATAACAAGCATGCATAATGTATCTGGAGTGGAGTCGGTTCGTGTCTGTGGTCTAGTCATGTCGCCGGACCGAGCAAAATTATTTCCCCATTTGAATGATAGGCCTACACTTTATTCTCGTTTAATTTTCCATAAATTTAAAATGGGGGTCAGACCGCGCCGTGTCACAACGGGCCCGACTGCAGCTTCTAGAACGATAATGTAGATCTAAATGTCAATCATGGACCCTAAATGTCAGTATAAAATTAACTACTCGCCAGCTGTAAGACTTCTGACGTGACAGGCATAATTACGAAACGCTGCTAAATGATTTTGCTCCCATTGGGAATGCCACATCCTGTAAATACACTCACTCTAGCATAGAATATCTCATATAGTCAAATATGTCCATCATGGCACATTGTGGTGAGATAAGGTTATGGATAGGTTAATGGATAGTATGCCGCTTGACAATAACACCACTATCCCAGCATGTTGTTCTGATGCACACATATCTATTTATATCACAATCCTATCTCAGTACACACACACACACACACACACACACACACAGCCAAGAGAATGATACAATGCACCCTCTTCTACAATATATTTACTTTGCATCTAAACAAATAAAATATATACATAGCATATTTATACCTATTTCATGTACCAAATGCACCGCCATTCAGTTCAATTGATGCTCGGACTGAGAAGGCCACAGCAAACGTATTAAAAAAAAATAATAATATAATTAAGTTTATATAATGAAATGGTTGTGCTATATTCGTTTAATTACTACACGGAATCCCGGACATACTGTAGTTATGGCGGATTATGGCAAGAAACCAGAGCAGAGAACAGAGCACTGTTTCCCCCTAAAGGTCATAGCATGCAGGTGCATCTTGCCACCGGGTGAATGTTATTTGTTCAAATTAATTGTGGGACTTCTCAAATGACTCATTAAAAAGCTAAACGCTCCCACTTGTTAAGAAGCCAACACATTAAATTTTTCCATGCTAATGAACGGCTGTCTGCTGGTCTCTTTGGAGCCAACTTCTCAAGGAGTGCTCAGATGGTGCTCAGTGTTCCTCCACTGGCCAGAAAAAACTCACCAAGACGCAACCCAGGAAACTTTTAACTTTGAATGTCCGTTGGCAAGATACCCACTTAGGACAGCGATGTGGTAGTGTCCTGTCCCCCCCCCCACCCAACACACCACACACCCCAAAATCTGTGAGGTCTCCTCTTCCTACAGGGTCTAATCTAGATTTCGTTTTTTTCCTATTTTCCACCGTCTTCAAACTCTTAAGTAGGTCTGTCAGCGATCACTCCTGTCATAGATTTAACCATTTATTGCATACAAAGGTCATGCGGTTTAACTTGGTAAGGTGCCACTATCTTGTGGTGCTCTCTACTGTAGGATTTAAAGCATGAATCAGACACAGAATACCAACAGCATTTTATTTTATTTTATGTGTTTTAAATTCCTTTTATGTTTGTGAGATATGTGTGTGTGTGTGTGTGTGTGTGTATGTACATGTATATGCTACTGGTTGCCTAAAATTCCCCTATGGGATGAATTAAGTATCAATCTATCAATCTATCAATATCCACATCGGACAACAGGGAGCCCTATACAATCCCCCATGGGTCACATCAGACATATATACCCATTGTGGAGGATATATGCAGTACAGAGCAGAACAAAAGCAAGGTGAACGGGGTGGTGGTGGGCGAACAGCGCAGTGCGTTTGAGATGGAAGGTCTGAGATGAAAGCCACCGCCTGTCCGTGTACGTGCGTTTGAATGGATTGTGTTAGCCGTTGTGTGTAGAGTGTCCCACCAGAACTATGGCCACACCCGCCATGGTGACGTTTTGTTTTTTAAAGGGGACATATTATACCACCAGGTGTGATTGTGATTAGCCATTAAGAGCCGTTTTTGAAAATGTGCCGCTTCTGCCATCACAGGTGGGCGTGTCCACCTAGATGGCAGATAGATAGTATGATGGATAGATCGGGATAATCACACTCACACCTGGTGGTATAATATGTCCCCTTTAAAAGATCATTCTCAGAGGGCATCACAGGACCCCATCCGAAAATAGTTTGAGGGCCTCCCATAACCCTACTACAAATATTCTACAGTGGTAGTTACAGTGTCATTCTGTGTCGATTTTTTTCAAAGAGCCAAGATCCTTAATGAGAGTTTCTATCGTCTTCTCAGCCAGCACATTTCAGACATGTAAGTAACAGTGATGATGGGCAGGAGTAGGTCTTCATAAAACCAGATATCCACTCAATCTGGGTTAGGATCTACTTTCCCTTCACCCTTCTAACCTTTACATCTATTTCCCATGAGCTCTTGGCTGCGTGTGTGTCTGTGTGGTCTGACTCGGAGTCTGAGCCACATGAGGAATCAAATGCAGAGGGGGTGCTTAAGAGGTGATCAAGGTTTTGAAGACATGGGGTTATCTTGGGGATAGTTGTGACACAACGCATTCCCAATGTACAGGTATGTCCCCGTGGAAACACAACACACAATCAAATCCTTTTCTCTCGGTTGATCCATGGGCGATTTAAACCCATTAGAAGCAAAGTGAAAGCGGTTAACAACACAGAGCTGCATCATGGGACACGACTCTGTCTGGAAGCATGCTGTTTTGTAGACTCATTACCTTGAGTGAGATCATTGGGGGGGGAGGGGCAGTTGTTAACGACCGTGAGGTTAATTAAAATGCAGGGGATCCCACATGGTGAGGTGTAGAGGGGGGTCTTGGGGGCTTGTTGAAAAGACCCCCAGGTCCAGAAGTCCGAAAGGAGCAGGTCGCAGACAGAAGGGGGGCCCGTCACGGTATTATACTAGCCTGCTGGGGCCACTTAAGTTCATGTAAGGCACCGCAAGGTCTACACGGGCCAGTGTGTCTGCAATTTGCAGTTGTGGCAGTACAACTAGCCCACGATGAATGGTCATACATAAAAAGATGGAACTTCAAGCAGTTTGTAAGAGACTGAACTCTGAACAGATGACTGAACGGTACCCGGTGTTCCAGACCCGACACCAAGATAAACATTGGTCAGCTAAATCCTTTATAACATTGTTGTTCCCACCTAGATTGTGGTCATTGCGTTCTTCTCCCTGCCATTGGCTTCCATGGCAATGGTCAATAAATGTAATATAAGGGCGGGGACTTAACTAAAAAGCGAAGGTGGGCGACGACTCCTCATACCACATTCTATCCACTTGAACTTCATCAAATATACTTCTTGTTCAGTCGGCCGAGAGGGAAATCGGATTCAGTCTACTGCGTCCAGCCGTCAGAAGGCTAAAAGCAGCCCGCCGCCCGCCAGACACGTCCTCCAACACTGCGGTGTCTCTCCCTGTCGGCGTCCGTTCGTTCAGCCGGATTCACTGAATCCTTTGCTATTCGCAATCAATAAGCAGCCCGTACACTCGGTAGTCGGTACAGCCCGGAGGACAGTGTTGCCAGATTGGGCGGGAAATGTGGCCCAATCTGGCAACACTGCTGGCGGACAACACACAGCGGCGTGCCTCGAATGGGAAGGGGGTGCTTTTTGGAGACGCCACCATGGGTAATCCCGACAAAGCTTTCTGGGACCTGCTGTTACTGAGGGAATTAAATTCGCATTTCCAACCCCATCCCGAAAAAAATGTAGACAATAACAAAACCCTTGTTTCTGTGCAGCCGTTCCCCCCGCTGCGTTATTGACCGGCGAACATCAATGCGCGCTCCCGCGGCGCGCGGCATTCTCGCCACACTCATGCTGCTATCGAACTGCTCAGAAAGAAATTTCATGAACACAGTTCAATAGACCAGAATGAATTCGGTGTTTGCACTTGGGAAAATAACTGCCGTGTTACTTAGTGCTATCCCCTTCGATAGCTCAGTTGGTAGAGCGGAGGACTGTAGAGGCTAATGCTGGAATCCTTAGGTCGCTGGTTCAAATCCGGCTCGAAGGACTTTTCCGCCCTTAAACGAGTCGTAGGCCTACAACTTTGATGACTTACTTCCTCGAACTGATTGTACACTGCCACGTTTTCTTTAATTAATTTAGGTTTCACGATAATTCCATACTTCTATAACTTTGATACTGCACTTTATAAAGTAGGCCTACACAATGGAAGAGGGGTGGAAATGCAAACCGTTTTTAATTATCATTAACATTATAACACGCACATGTCTGGGAAATGGAGGAGCCGGACACAAAAACTATTTGTAAAATAATTACTCTGTCGATACTAATAGGCGTAAAGGATGGATGACAAATCAAAGCTCGCGTGTTCTGTGTGTAAAAAAAATATTCCTTTTGCAGAGGCTCTCCCTGAAATCCGGAAGAGGGAGCAGTAGGCTGCTGTATTGATCAATGCTCTTTCTGGCGACGCCACGGGCCTACAGAAGAGAAAAGGGAAGATGTTGTAATAGCAGATCTGCACTGGCCGTAGATTCATTGACGGAGGGCTAATCCGATCTTCCGACATTGTTTTTATTATTTCATCATTAAAGTCATATGTTGGCCTATTTCTACACGTTTGGAAGTTTGCTCTGTCAAAAAAAACCGATTAGTTTAAGGGAAAAGTACTCGCTGAATTTAAACATGTGTTGATCAGGCCTATAGATTGGTCTATTGATCAATTGTGTGTTGTCCCGCAGGCCTACACAGAATGTGTAGGCCTGTGTGTGGCTGTGCATAAATAGGCGGTGTATTAATCGTAGGCCTACAGATTATTTAGAGATCATAAAATGTTAAATGTTAAATAAGCCCAAGTGTGGTTGAATGACGGGCATAGAATCTGCAGGGCCATGACGTGATGGCTGTCTGTTGATAGGCTCTAAGAGGTCTACAATGAGATACGGTATCTCGTATAGATACGGTAATATGTTTGCGTTGTTTTAGTTAAACGCGAGTTCAAATGAAATGCGAATACTCCAATTGATCTACCCGCCGATTATTTATATCATATTTTAATACTATCCTGCACCTGCAGTTCGGCAACTGCCATTCCCATGACTTGCTTTATCGGCTTTTTTGGGGGGCTGCAGTTTCTCCCAGCGGCCTGTAGGTGTCGCTCTAGAGTGGCGCATATCGCCCCTTCACGTGTTCCCGCTGCCTCCATCTACACCCTCTTCCTCGTATTGCGTGTTGTGTGTCGGATAGAAAGTCAGCCTGGTTTCCAGCTGAGTGCTTGCTCTCCCACAGTGTGTGTGCGTGTGTGTGTGTTGTCATTATTATCCACTCTGCTCCCAGCTCAGAATGGCCAGATTCACTCAGACTGAAACCAGAAGGCAGCAGCATCCACAGCAGCACCAGCCCGCTCACTCCAGCCTGGTTTTTGCCGGACCGGGGGCACCACCGACCCAACAACCACTCTTCCTAATCCCACATCAGCACCAGTACCCTCCGATCACATTTCCGAAACCCATGAACGGGTCAGAATCCATTTCAATTCATCCGGAAAACGGCAACATGAAAGACCAAGATGCCATTAAGCTGTTTATCGGGCAGATCCCGCGGAACTTGGAGGAGAAAGACCTGAAACCTCTGTTTGAACAGTTTGGGAAAATCCACGAACTGACAGTGCTGAAGGACCGCTACACCGGCATGCACAAAGGTAACGTGTAGCTCCTCACAACAGTAGGCCTGCAGCCCTGTCGCCTACTCACACGTCATTAGGCTTCTGCCTCCAAAAGTGTTGTAATACTAAATCGATCTATGCACAAGTTGTATTTCCATGTCACTGCCATGCTACTTTTATTCGTTTTTATTGGAGTGGTGGACCACCAAAAACCTGTAACCGAAATATATTGAATGCACATTTTGTGTATTGCATAATTACATAACGTGTAGCCTCCTCACCGATTGTGTAATTACCACCGCGGTGCGTTCCCCGTGTCTGCCCTCACTGCCTGATATTCCATGCAGCCTATTCCTATATATTTTTTTAGGAAATTCTCAGATCCGAATTTTACAACCCGTTTCATTTTGGTTATCGTCTACATTTCCCCTGAAAAACAGTGCTTCAAACTACGAGGGATCCCAAACTATATGCCCGCGTATCGCCCGTTAGGTTGTGGCCGTTCGCTGTGTTTATTATGGCGCTCTGATAAGTGGGGCAGAGACGCTCGGAGGATGCATTTTTAAAGACCCTCTCCTCTGCCAGTCCCATCCTTTTGCGGATCGAGAAGGGGCGGCATTATTAATTAATTCGTATGCTTTCTTGAACATCACCCCCATGTGCAAACGGGAACGAGTCGGTTGCGATTTTGAGTCGAGGAAATGCATCTCATGCCACGATATCTCCCAAATAGTGGCGCGACGAGAGAGAACTCTCTCAAGATGACGGACGTCGCCACAGCGCGAGCGGTGATGGTACTCCGTGCGTGGCGAAATGGCAGTGCTCGTGGGAAGGGGTTGTAGAGTGATGGACTCCCTCCCCGTTTTCTGTTGTATTTCTATTATATTCGATTATATTCCCTAGCAGACCAACGTTGATTCTTCAGATGTGGACGACCTTTATGTTCTAAAAGCAGCCCTCCTCTTCATACATATGTGCTTTAGGCCTGCACAATCCTTCATAGCCTACGTCTTCAGCAACCACTACAACCACTGCTGCTATTTCTAGACTTATGCTGGCTAATCAATATCTCAAGTTTAGTGTTTACATCATCTGAGGTGTGCATTGAATATTCCCAACATCCTATAGCCTAAATAACAACTTGAACCTCCATCCGATTATGACCTATACAACAAAGTAAGCCAAAGTAATCACTTCATTCTACATTAAAATGTTATCGTCCTAACCCACTCTAGTCAGAGTGGGCTGACACCATTTCCTAACCAATAGGTTGGAATGAGCCTGATCTAGTTAGAAAGTAAGTCATAGGCAATAGGATACTCCCACTCTGGCCAATCAAATCCAGGAGATATCACAGCCCTCCTATCCCCCTTCTCCCACCCTAATATCCAAATCTGTGATGTTATGGAAGCAAGCTACTGCTTGCAGGCATTTTCACGTGTAGTGCTGACAGACATTGGTACAGCTGTAAGCACACTTACAGAGAACGTCTCTTCTGGGGATGAGCATCACATTATAGATTATACTCTTGTGGGTGAATTTTTAATACAGTGAGTTTGAGAATAGTTCATATTTGAATTGCTGGAAATCCCTCATACCATTAAAAGGAGTCATGATGATAATAAACTTCCACCATATACCGAATAGCACATAAACATTATGGGCACATTATGAACATAAAGCCTACAGCCTACATTTCCTCTTCCTCTTTCTCTCGTTAGCTGATGCTGCTGTGAGACAGTGCTGCGGGCTATAAGTCAGTCCCTTGTTTACATTGGAGTGATATTTAGGAAGTACAAACCATCAGTCCACATCATACAAATGCCATTTTTGACACGGTGTGTAATCACAGTAGCACTTAGTTCATGGACAGAAACGCATTCCTCTCCAGTGTCTATTTCCCAAAGGTTATCACGTGAATAGACAACAACTCACTAGTCGTTGCAAGAATGAAAACCAGCATTTGGCTTTTTGTGGCCACATTTTTCAAACGGTGGCTACAACATCAAGCAAGAGCCAGCAAGTTTTGAGTAATTTAGCAAAACTGAACTTATAGGATTACGATTGCTGAGCTGTTTTTGAGTCTGGCTGCGTGTTTTCCGACGATGGGGGTGTGAAGTGCATAGCAAGGCCGGCCCATGGTTACTAAATCACCCAATGTGTACACTATGCACACGCCTTCTTTTCAACACAGGGTACTCAGTTGGAATAATAGGATTGTCATTAAAGTGAAAGACCAATTTCCAACGTTCTCGTTCTTATGTATTGAATGTGTTTTGTATTGAACATGGATGCATCAAAGTATAATTTACTTTGGTACTTCATGATCCAGTTCACTTTTATTCATCAAACTTTAACCTCATTTTGTTAAACCAGAAGGTTGTGCTTGGGTTAGCCAAGTGTTTTATTGTTGACAGGCTGTAACTTAAAATGTAACCCATTTATAAACTGATTGCCTAGCTTGAATACAAATTCTTTCATTAAAGTTATTTAGTACTTGCCCTTGCTTTGGGCTATTAGCCAAGTAAAATATGGAATTATTCATGCAACACGCATGAACTCTATTATATGAATTGAGAAATCACCTATAGCTGTATATCTTTGGGATCAGGCCATCAAAATGTAATGGAATTGCATGGAAAATAATCAGAAAATAACACTTTTTATTAATGAACGGTAGCGATTCAAGGGCTATCAGTGTATATTGTTAATTTACAAAGTCAAGATTTCTCAGATAAATGTGTTCACTTGCTTGGCCAAGTGATGGCTGCTCAATGATACAAAGAAGGAACCCATTGACTGTTTTCAATCCAGATTGTTGGGTTTTCTAAAGGCAGGGCACAGCAACAGCTAGTAGAAACAAGAGAGGGCTCAGATCCATGCAATAGCTTGATTAGCTTGTGTTATGACTTGAATTCCTAGTGATGCACCTACAGTACTATAGACAGATTTAAAAATGTCTCTTTTTTTACATTACATACATACACAAGTTTTCAAGTAATACAAATAATTTAAAAAAGAAAGTGTCTGGAGCAATTTCACGACGCCCCCCTCAAATTCTATTTAATTTCCTCATCAGTTATTCAAAAAATATGTTGGGTTTAGCCACATGTAGTTTATTATAATTGGATTAGTACTTAATGAGTCCTGCCTACGCATTTGCCTACAATTAATCAAGCAGCCATTAGAAGTCAATCACGTTGAATGCTGCTATTTTGTCAATTATCTTAATAAGTAAAAAGGCAGTGTGAGCCTTGATGTCATTTTCATGTGGAATTATCATCCCTAGACATCTGCACAGATCTACCACATATGGTCTTTACATATGTGCACTCGACGGGTGACGTCCGAACCACAACATACCTCATACCTAACGGCAAATCCGCGATAAGTCCGACGTGTCCACAATTAGTCCGCGTTCCCTTTAATGCGTCCGCAGCGTGTTGTGTTGAGTTTTTTTTTTTTGGTGTTTATCCCCTATTCTCTTTACTCTCAGACAACTCATTTTTTTTTCCCTCCTCATAATCCACCAGGGAAAACACGGAATTATTTTGTAAAGCGCGATAATAATGTGTGGCCATGATAACTTGACTCCTGAGGATTAGTAAGTGTGCATTGTCTGAAGCTGCCGGCTCCTGGGCCCTCGCTGTTTGCCTCCACACCCCCCCCTCCCTCCCTCCACCCCCCCCTCCCCCCCTCAACAGTGGCTGCCTCTACCAATTAAAAACTGCGGCCTAGTCCGCTTCTTCACATGATTAATTCTGCCCACGCTGTCGATGGCCTGCCAATTATTGTCGCCCCAAATTGGTATTAGTAGGTAGAGGATTTCCTTATGTTGAATTCATCAGCAGGCTTTGAAAACGGCTCCCGATAGCTCTAATGAGATTTCAGTTTTTTGCTTCTCTTACATAAAACCCGTGGACATGTTTTGGTGCACTTTGGTGCACACAGTAACACCATGCAGGACTGTGGTTTGAGCAAACAAACAAAACGACAATTCTAGAGGACTGAAGGCTTCTGAATCAGGGTACGGCTGACCTCTTTGCTCTCAGACCTCCGGTCTATAGCGGCCAG
>NC_140279.1:787460-814718 GCF_964030765.1 Micromesistius poutassou
AAGAGGCGCTTGGAGCTGTCACCATACTGGACATATGAGGGTTAAAACTTGAAGATCAAGAACAGTGGAGAGAGAAAATACGCTTTTTCTTGTATGTCCACTGAGAGACGTTCTTCTCTGTTCCCCTCTTTCTCTTATTCTCTCACTGTTCCTCTCAGCAAGCGCAGAACCCTCAGTCACTGAGGTTTCACTAGCAACCGTAGAACAGCAACTCTTTCACCCCTAACGGACCAAAGGACCAAACATTTTTATCGCTCTGAACAGTAATATATAGTATTGATGATACTAATACTACAAACTAGGCTACTACTAATACTATTACAAGTTACTTAAGAAGAAATACTAGCTTCAGGTTGAAAAAAAAAAAAAAAAAAAAAAGAGGAAAAGGGTTTTTGGTTTCTTTTCCTTTTACATTTATAGCTACTGGGTTTGAGAATATGAAAACAAAATAGAAAAAAATGTTTAAAAATTAAAAAAAATGAAGCTTTACTATTTTAGTGCTGTAGAATATGTGGGTTAGAGATTGTTGCGGGCATGTTCAGATCGGCTTTTTCTTTGGCAATCATTTTTCTCCATCCATGTCATTCCACGGCATTCTCCATCTCTGTCGCTACACCCACGTTACTTTGCCCTTTTTCCAGATAAAAAAGAAAACGTGTCTCTTAGCAGCAGCCCTCTGAGTCCCCAGACAGCAGTGCCAAACGTGACAACACAGCAACCTCTCCGTGCTAGATATCACATTCATTGAGCCAACGTGATCATCTTCTGTTCTCTGCAGTCGGCCTGTCAGCAGCAAGGCATCGTAATAATAACTTATTGTCACTGTCGAACCGTCGTGTCTCTCTCTCTCCCCCTAACTCTCTCTCTCGCCCCCTCGCCCCCTCTCTTTCTCTCTCCCCCTCTCTTTCTCACCCCTCTCTCTCCCATCTCCCTCTCTCTCTCTTCCCTCTTTTTCTCCCTCCCTCTCTCTCTCTCTCTTTCCCCTCTTTCTCTCTCTCCCTCTCCCCCTCTACCCTTCTCTCTCCCTCTCTCTCTCACTGTCTCGCTCTCTCCCCCTCTCCCTCGCTCTCTCCCCTATCTCTCTCCCTCCCACTGAAGGGGAAAGCATTTCACGTCAGAATAAGACTAGGCGGCGGACATTAAAAGCACAGATAACCCTCTGATAATCGGACTGTAAAGCACCGCGCTAAAGCTGCCAGCCGGCGCCGCGCGCCACGCGAGCAGTCAAGGAGCGTAGCCGCCGTCTTTTAACGGGTTAATAAAATATACAAATTACCCCGACATTGGTTATAAAATTACCATTCCCGCGCGCGGCAGCACGCGGTGTGTTTTGCGGGGGGGGCTCTCCTCCAGTAGTCTAGCTGTCACCTAGCATGGGATTCCTGGAGTGCCCTGTGAGCTGTGGATATAGGGGTCCATTCTGTCTCTCTCTGGCTCTCTCTCTCCCTCTCTCTGTCTCTTACTCTCTCTCTCTCTCTCTCCCTCTCTCTCTCTCCCTCTCTCTGTCTCTCTCTCTCTCTCTCTCTCTCTCTCTCTCTCTCTCTCTGATTTCCTTCCCCTTGGTCCCAGTGCACCAGCCTCTCCCCCATTGTCCTGCGTGGGCCCATGTGTTTACCAGACCCACAGCATAATTGGGATAATGTTGATATTGATCAGAAGTGGAGCAGCACCAGGGAGGCTGGGGGGGGAGGCGGGGAGGGGAGGGGAGGCACAAGATGCACAATCAATTACCCATCGGCATTTCGAATGAATTGACGTGACTGACAGAGTTCATTTTTCACCCGATGGATGGATGGGCGAGGAAGAGGAGGGAGGAGAGAGGGAGAGGAAAGAGGCAGAGGGAGGGAGAGGGAGGGAAGGAGAGGCAGAGGAGAGGGGGCGGGAGGGAGGGAGAGGTGCAGCTCCAGTTGTACCCCCTCCCACACACCCCCCTCTTCATTTACATCCCTGCCCTGAGGGAGGAGAGCTAAAGACCAGGCAGACAGACTGCAGCAGGCAGAGCACCACCACGGCCCTCATTGTCACCCTAAAAACGTTACGGCGTCGAGATGTGGGGTCACACACAGAGCCAGGGAACAGGGGGCGAGGCGGGAGATAATGTGGCGTATAGCTTTGCGCTTTGGCTGCGGCGAAGAGCAGATAACAACACAGCCGTTGTTCAGAGCGGAGATGACGGGGCTGAGTTCAGTGCAGAGCAGGTGTATTCCCGTCCACGTGGTGCGATCTCACACAGCGAGACTCCCAACAGCTTGGCGTCAGAGCCTTAGGAGGTCAAATTAGGAGCCAACTGATCCATCAATTAGACAGCAGTAGGGCTGACAATAAGTCGTTTCTACAGCTGCTGCCGTCGCCCCCGAAAGGGAAAGGAAAGTCACAGGCCCACAGATAATAACTAATAGTAAACCGCAGCCTCTCCCGCTGACAATCGACAGGCCGACGGCGAACTGTTACCTCCAATTACACGTGGGGCCTGTAACATGTTGGCCATGGTAATGACTAGCATCTATCACCCAGAGCGCGTCACGCCTTTCAGGAGAGACTTATCTTACATACATTTCTCCCAGATTAAATTTGCCCGCGGTTCATGTTTTATCCTTTTTTTTTTTAAATCTTTTGCACGTTTTCTTTAGTTTCCATTTTTCAGTATTTCTGTTGGAAAGATGAACTGCAAAGCGCTCTTTAAAGGACTTGCAGAAGTCTCCGGACTTTCTCTGATGGATGATTTGGAATTAGAGGCAGGCTGCAGCAATAAGGGCCTCATTAGGGATCCATGTGACCTTTGTAATTAACTTTCTTTAGTTATATCACAGCGGTTCAATGCTTTTATTTAATTATGTATCATAACCAGGTATTCGAAATAGGTTCAATTAAATTTAGAATTTGATCAGAGTTTGACATACATATATATATATATATATATATATATATATATATATATATATATATATACATACACACACACACCAGCTTACCAGCAATCACTGTTTTACCAAAATAATGTAGAAAGATAGAAAATGTTAGAAGTAAAAATGCATTTTGTGAAGACATTATGCAAAAAACTAGGTGTAACTGCCCATTTAATCCTTGTAAGATATTTGACTAGTGCTGCCTTTTTTTTCTAAAAACAAAGCATGTCAAATCTATCCACAGATTTCATACTAATATACAAGTATTCCGGGATTCCTGGACAATAATCATTTGTAGAAAGAAATATATGCTTATTGGAAAAGGATAGATTCACGCTATATGAATATACAGTAGGATATTTCTGTGAATAATAGAAATAGATTCTCATATGTATTTGCCAAAAGAACTGCTGTTTGTACTGGTGGTTCACATGACTTTCTTCTCCCTTGGCCTGGCCTGGCATTTGGATGTAGCCTAGATATATGACCCTGTGTCCCTCAGGCTCCAAGGGCCTTATAAACCTGCTCAAAAATCTGTTCTTATGGGATCCCACTGCAGGCTTTCCTAAATTATTAAAATCAAATTAAAATTTGGCCTTCACAACAGCTCGGGTAATGCAAATTAGAGATGCCAGCTGTGACTGCGATTTAATGACTTTGAAAGGTGTTCAGGTAATTTTGGCGGGGGGGGGGAAGTGATGTTTGATTGAATGAAACAATTTAGTGCGCCGAAGGATTTTATGAGATTTAATTCAGAAGAAAAAACTCCTGTTCAAACCAATCGTTCGTGTCCCCTTCGATTCAATCAATCACGTAGAAAACCACACCGCTTTTACTACAATGATTGTAGACATTGTGATTCATTTGATACACATGATCCATCCCATGTCTGCTTCAGCCACACATGCAGTAATGATAATTACTGCACTATTTGTACGAGAAACGCAGCCTCGCCGGCGCTGTTGGTATCTCGCAGTGTGTTCACCCTTGTATCTATTTTGCCATTCTTCATATTTTTTCGTCTTACTACGGTGCCCAAACAATCTCTGAGCATGCTCAAATGGGGGTTGGGGTTTAAAGATTATGATTATGGTACTACTCGTATTAACAATATGATTCTTAAACTATGGTTTGAATGCTAAGGATAGTAGCTTATGATAAATATGAAATCTGTATATTATGGAAAATCAGCACAGGACCTTTGTTTGGGTACGTATGAATAGGGGTCTGACGGGGTTGGTGGGGAGGGGAGGGTTATGGTTTTTAAAGGTGGTACATTTCTGGTTTCCCAGCACAAGAAAACTAAATATATAAACAAAAGTATTGAGTCTGTTAAGTAAACTTTACTGACAACATAGGGGCGCAACAGAGGCATCTCAGTAATATTCTCTGAACCTGACGGGAGGGAGAAAATGCTGTTTACAGGTTGTTGTTTTTTTAAAAGAGGAGAGCGCCACCTGTCTCTATGGCAGTGTCAGTACAGCATGGTTTAACTGACGTGGAAGGCAGTATCTTTTTATAAAAAATAACATTAAATTATGTGTTCTGTAATAGCCTGAGAAACCAAACGTTTTTTTCCCCTGTTGAAATTTCTTAAATACTTGCTGCTTAGATTATTTGATATTTATGATGAATGGTTTAATAATTTTATAAATAATGATTTGGTCAAGTGCATAACTTGATGTTAATTTATTTATTTATGTTTGGGTTATTTATCATTTTATTTATTTACTCTTTTCTTCTATATTTATTGTTGTTTATTTCATTTAATATTATGGTTACGTTCATTTAAAGATATGTATGAACAAGAAATGCTTATTGGGGCTTTTCTCTCTTTCTCTCCTTTTTTTCAATTTTACAATAAAAATTCAAAATGGAGGTCTGGTTTCTTCCACGTCGGCGGGAGGTCTGACTCCCACCGTGAACCGCCACAGGGGGGGATACAAGCCAAGGAACCATCTCCCCTTCCTCTCTCTCTCTCGCTCGCTCTCTCTCTCTCTCTCTCTCTCTCTCTCTCTCTCTCTCTCTCTCTCTCTCTATCTGTCCCAAGGACTTTGACTCTCTGTGGGTGCAAATGTTCTAAGCATTTTACAACCTCACTAGAGCAGACAACCTTTGACAGTCAACCCAGTTTTGTATCGGCCTAGTCTATATTTATATTGCAATGGTTTCGATCCATTTAAATGTGGAGGTAGTTTCCTGGAGCCCTATATATGGTCATAGTGTCACTTAGGTTCCCTTTGATGACGTGTTATATTCTGTCTCATCTGATGTTCACAGGCCTCACCGAGTGTGTACGTGTTGTAAGGTGTCACTTAAATCAGGTCAAAGTACAAAACACTGCACTGCAGTTGCTAAGAATAGCTCCGGTGTGTAATTCACGTGATATGGATTTATTTATTGAATCCAAAAGCAATTATCGCGTATGGAGAGAAAGAAACATAGCATCACACATAGAGAGCAGTTGGATGTATACAAGTATCCGCTATGTGTATACAAAGTGTGTATTAGTGCTCACATTTACATGATGCCCATCTTGTTCCTGCGTCAGAGAGGCGCACTAGCAACCATGAAAGTCGTGTGGCAGGGACACTACGTCCACGGTATGAAGAGCACGGACAGATATTAAAAAAAAAGAAGAAAAAAAACTCCTTCTCCCAAGGATGGGAGAAGGGGAGGGGCGGAGGAAAGGGGAGAAGCACTGGCTCATGATATAAATTGTCCCAATTACAATAAAGTGTGGCTCTTGGTCAGCGCACGCGGGCAGGCTGTTCATCTTTATTAGGATCAGTTAATGAAAATCAATCCCCCTCCGATAAGCTCTTATCTTCACGGCCTCTGCGTGGCCCTCGCGCGAGGAGATAATAAATTAGGGTAATATTGCCTTTGATGAGGGAGTGAATTGCAAATTATTGTAACTTTCCCAAAGATTTACGACGCCGATGCTTAATTTCCGCGCCGGGCTCTTCCGTTGCGTCCGGGTGCTTTGGGGCCATTTGTTAAAAGTTTTGTGACAACGACTCGTTAATACGAATACAGCCCGGGACAAGCAGGTGTTCCTCGCCCGCTCTCACTACTGTTACAGTACTGGAGCACACTAACAAACACTGCTGGACTGGCCCGGTCCCTCTCTGCTACAATATGAGGCCGATAGGCACGGCAGTTCATCCTTAACTGTTAAAGGGGACATATTATGCCAGCAGGTGTGAGTGCGTTTAGCCATTACAAGCCGTTTTGAAAATCGGCCTCTTCTGACGTCACAAGTGGGCGTGTCCACCTAGATGTGTGTGACGGATAGATGAGCAACATTTGTTACAGTCCACTGGGTAGGCTGGTAGACTGATCAGCACACACAACATCTAGGGTGGGCCCGCCCACTTGTGATGTCAGAAGAGGTAGATTTTCAAAACGGCTTGTAATGGCTAATCACATATTGTACCTGTTGGTACAATATGTCCCCTTTAAAGTTAAAATAAAAAAGTGCAGAGTCCCTCGGTGGGGTGAACTGAAGTACACCTGCCAATCACTCTGTGTTATCTCCCCCGCCACCCCCCCCCCCCCCGCCCCCCCCCCCCCACACATTCTATCAGATTGTATGAAATGTAGGTCAATAACTCATTCTGCAGTGAGGCAATGGGTGGGGTATTTCTGCTTGCTTGCTGTCACTCTGATTATTAAGGAGACAGAGCGATTGGGCAAGTCAGGTAGGGCCCGGGGTAGGAGATGGCCGGGTCATGACTGTGACTGGCGTAATCAAGCAAGCACATGCACACGTACACACACACACACACACACACACACACACACACATAAAACTGCACATGTAGTCAGACACACACACGCATGCATTCATGCATGAGCACAAACACATGCACACACACATACACACTGACACATACACACACACACACACATACTGACATACATACACACACACACATACTGACATACATACACACACACACATACATACTAACATACATACATGTCAGAAAGATAAATGCGTTTTTGTTCCTCGTTCAGCAGCAGTGACCCATGTGACAGTGTGTTATGAAAGTGTACTAAATATCTCTTTAGCTGGTGTAATAATCCGACTCTCCGCTCTAAGATCCGTTTGCTTCAAGTAAGGTTTGCAGAATGAGTCGCCATGGTAACTGAGAGGAGAGTTTAGTCTAATCTTGGTAGCAGAATTCTGACATAACATATTTGGTTAACCTGGAAATCCAACTTCTCGAAAACAAGGCCGTGAAGCAAACCTAATAATGAAATACTGCTGCAGTAGGCCCTATCTCTGGTCACATTATCTTCCTCCAGCAAACTGTTACCTATTGTGATCCAATGTCCAACACTTATACTTGAACAAGATAACTACACACTGATAATTGTGTGGTTGTCACACAACTTCATTCTAAACCATTACCTCAGATAGGATGCCGTTCAACACAATCACAGTGAGTTCTGTGTGCGCGTCTGACAGCCATGTGGTTATGTCACCTGATAAATAATCAAGTGGGTAACGTGGAGAGGATTTACTGTTTCAATTTGCCGGTCCTGCACAGGCCCAAATAAAGTGAAAGAAAAAATGGCCGCACCCATTACATGCTACGACACAGGAGCAGATAAGCGGAACGTTTGACCTTGTAATCTCAAAGTCTATCATCATCTGCCAGGGCCTCATCTACTCTGAAGTAACACGTTGCATTAAGACAGCCATCCATCTAGCCCGCATCAATCAGGGAGAGGACTCACACACCACTATCTATTTACCTTGCCAAGTGCTCTATTAATATCGAATTAATTCACCCATTGAGAGTATCAATCACTCAAGAAGGGTTTTTTCCCCCCTCAACTCATTAGCTGGGTAATTGTCCTTGTTTACAGGAGAAAGTGAAGTCAGGATGGCTCATAAAGAGGGGTTGACCGCAGTCTATAGGGGCTTGAGCAGGTGCCAGCAGATCCATCCCCCAAGCAAGTAAAAGCTGCTCTTCTTAATGAAATATTGACGCGTGTGCTATGTCTATAACTCTATAAACTACACGGGAGGATTCCAAGGGTGTGAAGTGGTTTGATCTTGGTGTGTGTGTGTGTATAACAACGTGTAACTTTTCCTCTGATGGAGATTATCTCAGAGAAGACAGAGAGATAGAGATTTGCTTGTCGTCAGGAAAGAGGAAGCCTTTTAGGGGTATTACTGCCCACTTTCACACCGGGGTGAGACGAGGTTAGTTGTTGTGCCTGACAGTGCCGTCGGATAAACTGCATCTCAAACGTGGCATTAATCAAGACATAGCCCGAAGCTTTTAAGCTTTGTTTACTATTAACACACACTCTCTCTTACACACACGCACACACACACACCGGCAACACAAGCCCAAACAGTTTACCGCCATGAAATATGCAAAACTACAATTACAGCATTTAGGGGATGAAAAATGATGGAGGTTTGAGGGGGGAGGTTTGACGTGTGTCGTAAATGCTGGGACAAGCTGTGGTGGAACACAACCATTAACAGGCCCAATTGAGGCTGTATAGCCGTCAAGTGTGTTAACTAGCAGTCTGCCTGCCTCGCGTCGCTTCCTTCAGACGAGATTGCAAGTGACAGCTTTTACCACCGTTTCGCAATTACCTCCCTCCTCTCTCTCCCCTCCTCTTGATATTGGGAATAAGGAGTGATGAAGCACAGTCACCCACAGACGACTTGATTTAGACCATCTGGTATGTGCTAAGGATGCAACAGCAAATGGTGAGAGCGGGAGGACAAGCCATTCCCTTCCTGTCATCCCCCCCCCATCACATGGCTTAGTAGCCGGGCTTTTTCTTTTGAGAAGTTGAAGGAGTGTGGCTGGTTGAAAGGGGCTGTGACCGTGGATGAACCCACGAGAAACAGTGGGATTTGGACAATAAAACCGCTGTGTGACTAATTGGAGTTCCCTGAACACTTCAGAGTTAAATTGCTATTTTGATCCACAAAGTGCTTAAAAGCGTCTAGTCAACCGTCACTTTTCGATCCCATGTTTATGGAATTTGTCGACTAAAGTCTCCATGGGACACGAACGTGTCCATGGAGGACTGGTTCGGACTGGTTCTGTGGCCCCACAAGCAGAGCACCATGTTGATATGGCAAAAGAATTGATCTTAACTAGATCTAAATGTGGCTCAGGAGGTAGAGCAGGGTGGCCGATAAGCGGAAGGTTGCTGGTTCGATCCCCGGCTCCTCCTAGCTCAGTGTCGGGGTGTCCCTGAGCGAGACGCCCTCACCCTAACTGCTCCCGATGGGCACGCCGTGGCCTTGCATGGCTGACGCTGCACTCTTTGAGTGACCGCTGGTTAAAAAAAGCACTATATAAATACAGCCCCTTTAACTAGCGAAATAATTTCAAATACGTACAAGAAGCAGAGTTTGGAGTATCCATCATTTTATTACAGAAAATTACAGATGAGGTACAACACATATTAGTTTAATTTCTCTTACAAGAACTCAAAATAACCTAAGTACATATACAAACAACTGTAAAACCATACAGTTAAAAACTATACACAGGCAAATGTACACAATATAAAACATATATACACACATTCAATATATTATTATATAGAGATTTTGTTTTCTGTTTTTTTTTTTACTGGAAGCTAAGCAGCTTGAAGAGGGAGTGTTTCACTGAACGGCATCTTACACACACAATTAAATCTTGATGAAAAAGACTCAAACATCATCTATTATATAGGTAGTATTTATGTATTGTTGTTGGATCCTGGGTAAACAAAAAGATTCTCTGAAAACATTCTGACGAAAATACAAGCGGAACATGGAAGTGTAAGTGCTGCATTACATTACTGGATTATTTAGGATGCAATATCCCAAAAAGAAATACTTGAATAACATTGAATAACACATGAAATGCTGAAACCTGTGCACAGTTTTGTGTTGTCAGTTTAAAAGTTATTTACAAAATGAACCCCTCCGATTGGCTGCCCCCGGAGGCACCGCACAGACGTGTAAGTTCACATTTTCTCACGCTTCCTTCCGCCCTCTCACCCCCAACGGCGAGCGACTGAACTTTTTAGAGAACTGAACCCACACAAACACAACGCTCCATCACCGTTAATATTCAGGCTCCTACTCAAATGGAAGTGACGCGTTGTTTGAATACCGGCACGCACGCAAGCACGCACACGCACACAACGACAGGGTTGAATGGAATGGCATTTATCGACGAGTGCTAAATCCTTCAAAATCACAGCAACGACGGAAAAAACAAAAATAAAATTGAACTTGAAATGATATGAAAACCACGTTTAGAGATTCTTGACACTCGTTCCTCAAGCTGGCGTCGCCTCCGCTCCCGTTTCCTCTTTTCCTAATGATCGTTTGTTTCCGTTTGTCTCTACCGGCGCTCCTCCTCCTCCTCCTCCTCCTCCTCCTGCTCCTCCTCCTCCTCCTCCTCCTGCTCCTCCTCCTCCTCTACCAGAGCAGCAGAGCCAGGAGCACCAGGAGGGCCGAGAGCAGGGAGGGCCGGGTGGCCGACAGCGGCGGCGGCGGCACCGGCCACGCCCCTCCACTGGTCAGCCGCGGAGTCCTGGGCGAGTTCTGCCGCAGCCGGCTGGGCGGCAGGGCCTTCAGGTCCTCCAGGGCGCCGAACGCCGCCAGGGAGAACTCGGGGTCGCCCGTGGTGAGCAGGTCGAACACGCACGACTGGAAGTACACGTCCTCCACCTGCAGCGTCTCCCGGCACCGCGCCGTGGCGCGCTCCACCGTGTAGCTCTGGTGCGGCGGCGGCGGCGCCATCCCCGCGCCGCCGGGCGCCGGCGCCGGCACCGGCACCCGGGGGTGCTGCCCCGGCCGGCCCAGCGAGTGCTCCTTGATGAGCTCGTTGCGCGGGCAGCCGTGCAGGCAGAGCTGCAGGCCGCCGTCGTCCCGCTCGGCGTAGTCCAGCAGGTCCTCGGGCATGCGGATGGCGAAGGTGAGGTAGCGGCCCACGCGCCGCACGATGATGGACGTGCCGATGTAGCGCGCCTGGATCTTCACCTGCCGGCCGGCGCCCCCGCGCTCCACGATGACCAGGCTGCCGCTCTCGCCGCCGCCGCCGCCGCCGCCGCCGCCGCTGCGCGTGCCGTCCTGGAAGGCGGACGGGAGGTCCTCCGTTGTGGCCTGGTACACTTTCTGCTCCGTGCAGCCCTGGTAGGACTTGAAGATCACGGTGATCTGTGGTGCGGAGAGAGACGGGAGTCGTTATTCATCGAGTCACTGTTTGAATCCTTCATCATTGGTGGACCGGGTCACAGTTGTGTGCGCCGCTCAGAGCTTTGTTATTGGCTAGTAAACAACGCGATGGCTGACCACTGCCGATAACCTGTGCAGTACCGCCTTTAGCCACAGGGTGGCATCAATGAACCAATGTTCTAATGGGGACCAAGTGCTCATGGGTGTAAATTATACTGAGAATCCCATGATTCAAAAGCTCAATTCTCTCAAGTGGAAGTGATTTCCACGAGCACGCAATCTGAGGGCTGTTAGGCACACAGGTTCACAGAGGCATTAGAGGTCTTTATACGCGGGAGCATCAGAGGACACGCTCTATTTGAAGTCTTAACCAAACATGCAGAGGGCAAATGAACCGCATGGCAGTCATAAATTTGCGTCTTGTGGCTGGAAAACCGCTTTCCATTCTTATCTTGGGCAAATTCCTAATAATGCCGTAAATGATAGTTCGGAGTCCATAATTCTTCGCCGGGTGCCGGATCAAACAAGGAGATGACGGTCTCCAGGCTAACAGCTCCATAAATCAACACGCTTCACTCTGCTGACAATGTGCTTGGCAAAGGCTGACTTCAATTAGTATTCTAGCCCGGGTTTTAATAAAAAAAATATGGAACATGTTTGAAAAAGGTGACTTTGGGAAAAGTTTACAGATGCAGTGGTCGTGGGTGGGGGGATTCACATTTACATTTATGGCATTTAGCCAACGCTTTTATCCAAAGCCACTTAAAATAAGTACATTTGTCAGAAGAAGGTGAAGGAATATATATCGCTGTCGTTACATTAAGGATGTGCCGCAGCAGTAAGGGGGAGTGGGCCTATATCTGCCATAGGGCAGAGCACTCGGCTGTACAGCCTCTGTTATTATAGGTCTGCTCCAACAGACCTACCTAAACCACAGGTCACCAGCCCACCATGTTTCATGCTGAAGACTTAGTGACAGGGATGCATCTCTGTTGATCCCAACACTCGTGATGTGTGGCCAGTGTAGAAAAGGGGATAGCATGCAGCAGTGGTTGCTAGATTCGATTGCAAGCACTACAAAATACCTACTAATCATCTGAAGATGTAATAATTATTATTCATGTGTTTCACCATGCATAGTTCTATGCCCCGAGGTTAAAAGAGAGGCACAATATATTCAGCAATGACTTGTGAAACAAAAAGATTAAGACTTTCCGTCTAATTATTCCTCTTTTTCATCATTCCATATTGACACAAAAAAGGGCCAGTTAATTATTTGACCGGGGGGGGGGGGGGGGGGGGGGGGGGCGACGACTTCCACTTTCTATCAGCGGTGTAAAATGTTGGAGCGCATGTTAATCACTTCCATATGACCACTCATGTGTAAAGAGGCAAAGCACTCAAGCATATCTGCGATTCAACACCACTAAAGCACTCTCTTCTCTCCACTCCCTCCCAGTGGATCTAAGGAACTGCTGAGATGAGAGAACTTAAGGAGTTGCAGATTGATAAGAGACTATTGACAGTTGGAAGGGTCTCAAAGAGTTGCGGCAGTATACGAGCTGGCAACTGGCAACCTTTCTTTAAAAATACAAATTCTAAATGTCCCATCATACCATGTAGATACCATCTACACACAGAAAAATCCCAGAAGTTCATAACGTGAGTGTGAAAATGACAATATGGTCAAATCCACCACCAAGCAAACCTTTACTAAACCATAGCGCTTGCTGACTAACTACATGTCTCACAATGTATTGGTAGTAACTAACCCTGGACTCGATTCTTGGTGAGGTAGTTGGTGGTCAGAATGAGTTCTTGGTTCAAAGTCACGTCAGACTTTATTTTGTTTCACCAACTTGGGTTACTGGTGAGAACTTTAGCAAACACGCCGTCTCAATGCTCGGCGTCGCTGTGGGGGGCATGAAGACCACCCACACGCTCATATTTCTAATGCTTAAAAAGTCCCACTGCCTAATAAGCGCACAGTGGTCCCGTGTTGAAACCTACACTCCTTTGCCTTGGCTACGGCAAAACTAAAACTGGAAAAAAATTATAATAATAATCACAAATAATTATTCCTCTACTTTGGTGAAACCTGACTTTGTTTAAGTTGCCCACTAACTACTAGAACATTTTCACCAAACAGCGACAAGAAAATGCATCTGCAAGCCGTTTTGACCAGAGTCCATATTCTTGGAGAGCTGAAATATTTGAACGCACATAAATAAGGTCAAACGGTTTCCCAACAACGGTCCCCCAGCTCCCATCCCGACGCCCGGTCCTCACCTTGCTGGTTGCCGTGGCGCTGGAGCCCAGGACCACGGGAACGTTGGTCACCTGTACCGACAGGTAGTGGTTGTCAATCAGAGGCCACGCCCCCTCCACCTTGCAGGTCTGAAACTCGTCCCGGAACGTCCGCAAGTGAGGGTCCCCGAATAATCCACAGTGGGCGTATTTCTTCTGCGAGCCGCCCGACCCCAGCGCCCGGCTCTCGTAGTCGCAGCGCTCGGACACGGCGGGCCTGGCCGTGCCGGGGGCTTTGGCCGGGGACGTGGGCCCGTCGCTGGAGCAGTTGTGCTGGGAGAAGAGCTCCTTGATGCGGAAGACCGCGGAGTGGTACACGAGGTTGCCCCGGCAACCGCGGGCCTGCCGCCGGGTGCACTGGGCGTAGGCCCGCAGAGCGATACAGTAATCCACGTCTGGGGGCATCTCCTCCTGCAGGCCACCAGAGGGCGACGTGGAGGCCACGTAGTCGGCGTTGCAGCGCTGGATCCGACACTGCTGGCAGTGGGCTGGAAAAAAATCAAGGAGATGAGACTGATCAGATGGGGATCTCGAGTGGAGGGTTGCAGCGTGTCATAAAACAAAAACAATACACCGTTTTGGGAATATGGAAAGAAACAGCTCCTTTTTGGCTACGTTTGGCTCAAAATGCTTATCCAATTAATACAGATATTTAAACCCATAGTCAATACAAAAATTAACTTGACCACAGGTTTACAACGCAGTAGAGAAACTTTCCACTATTGACTTTATCTTCCACGGGAGAGCTATTAAGGTATAGCCACGCAAGCCCACACACGGCCTTTAGACCAGTCTAGGCTGCGGCGTCTTGAGTCAGTCAGAGCTTATTTCCCCAAACTAGCCCTCAAAAAATAACATGGAGCCCTACTGCAGGAGGAAATCAACCTGTGTAGTTTGCCTTGGGGTGTTGAATGTGGTTTGGCTGTTGCTGAGGCAATACAAGTCCATTAAAATGGACTCAAACGCCATTGAGCTCGGGTGTGGAAGGAAACTCACAGGCCCAGCATTAAGGAATCTTGGAACAAAAAACAACACTGTGTTTATTGACTAAGGGGCTAAACAGCTGGGCTGTAGGTGGGGGCTGCATCATCATGGCTACGAGGTAGTGTGTATGCTGTGGAAAGATAGGAGCAGGACTATTGCTTTGGACAGCATTTCAAAAAGATCTAAAAGAACTAGAGGCACAGAAAATGTTTTCCATCGAACAAAAAAACAATTCAACGTTTTAAAATTGGTATGGAATAGAAACAGATGGTATGGATCAGGCTGCAACTGCTCTGAGAGCGTTTATTGCAAAGGGTGCTTCAATATGTGCCCCCGTGGCCTCAGAAAATGTGCCAGGCTTCACTTTTGGGGAAATAACAAAGAAAAAGGGAGATAAATCGCTGCTTGTGGGATTGTTTTTTATCACTCTCTCACCGAGCTACATTTGGGATGAATGGAGATGTGATAATGATGAGTTGAGGGGCACAGGGGTCACTTAAGAGGCATGTCACACCAGTCCTCTGAATTCCACCAGCCCTCCTGAATCAACAGGTCTCTTTACTCAACTCTCAGACTGGCATTTCTGGAAAATTCCAGGCTATGGACCGATATCAAAAATGCTATATCTATCTAACATTATATGCTATTTTATGCTATGAAACTTTCATATCAGCTGTGGGTAATAGAGAGAAAATGGCCTTACCACAAGAAAAAAACAAAAAAAAAACACTTTATTACCCAACCCACTTTTATAGTATATCTCTAGAGAGTGAGTTTGGATTGATTATTCAAAAATATCTTGATTATGAAATAATGCGTGAGCAGAGGGTGAGTTTAGACAGGTCACACCTCTAAATGCATGCATTTGTTTTGCTCCTTGTGTCACTAAAGTAGAACGCAGTCTACCAATCGAAATAGCATCTCCATCCCCACCGACTGCCCATTGGAAAAATGTGCACCGCCAGTGACTTGAGGCTTTGTAGTGCATTGTTTTGTTGCGTTTACCGCAACTTGGTTTGTGAAGCTGCTACGTGATGAGGATTTCAATAACATGCCGCAAAGCAATGCAACAATGTGGATCCATCATGCAGAGCACGCATTGTAAAACAAACCGAGGGTTTTGCTTGAAGTAGTGGTTTTAAAAAGTTAAACCAACACGCTCAGTCAGAGGCCGAGAGGACTGGACACCATGCATGCTCCGAAACGGAGCAGGAACGAAGCGGCACAAAAAACTATTGTTTTTAAACCAAGCAGAATTGTGTGCAATTGCTGAAATGCATACTTTGTTCGAGCTATCCCGCAGATCCGGTGTGCTCGGTTCCACCTAGCCTGCTGGTCCCAGTGGACGGCCGTGGTCCGAGGACGTGCTATCAGGCTAGGCTAACCAGGAGAAGTTGAGCACAAACTTTATGAAACTCATCCAAAAAGTTTGGCTGAAACCTTGTTTACTCCGTAGACATACGTCGGACTGCATCGATCTCTCATGTGCAACCGTTTTCCAGTTAGGAGAAACAAGGAGCGCTAAGTTGATCGTCCGTAAAACGACTCGGGGCTCCGTTAGGCTTTGCGCAAAAAGCTAGCAGCTATTCAACTGTTGTCCCCGCACGGAGCCACTTCTCCACTAGCCTTTACGCTCCACACAACCTAACGATTCGATGATAAAAAAATAAATAAAAGAAATGCGCTATCCCATAAACACACAGGGGGTAACGATGCGATGGAAACGCGTTTGCATCCAGGGACGCGAATTATGCGGATAAACAAACAAAACCAAAGTTTGGAGGTCCGTGCGGGAGAAGGCTGCGTGCAGAGCCGCGGACCCGGGGCGCAAAGCGGGCAGGACGGCGCTGCTCTTACCTGGTCGGGACAGCAGCGAGAGGAACACCATGGTCAACGTGATACAGTTCCAAAGCTGCCGCTTAGCCGAGGTTTGAGGTCCGCTTCTCCCCATACCAATCCATTCAGTTAGAATGGAGATCCTCGACTGCTTCTCATCGACGTGGTGGCTGCGGGGAATTAGAGCAAAAATTCGTATCCTTTCCCCCCCCCAAAGCACTGTCATTGAAAAGGGGGCCCTGCCTGTCTTCAGGGCGGCCCTACGAGGGGCGGGGTCTGAGGTGGAGACACAGGGGGCTCCGGGGGTGATTGTTCACCAATGAAAGCGCAATTATTCACTAACCACTTCGTATTTACATGTAGCGGCAATTACCAGGACGAGTCCAATGGAAAGTGTCTTCCACCACAACAATGTAGCGGCGTTATGGCTTTGGTGGATGTAGGGCTCAGGATCAGGTGTCATATTTAGGACCTGATGTATGATTTGATTTATAGGTGTTTATTGATACTTTGTTTTAAATCTTTTGTCACTCTGACCTAATTCAGTAGATCAGTAGGCTAAATACATATTTTGCACCTCAAAGCTTTCGTCGTTAATTGTCCTGTTTTGATCCCTTGATCTGAAAAAACACAAAGCCAGTAGGAAAAAACTGATTTGTATGACAGTGTGCGTATCTTTACGCCCCCAATTACGTTTTCTCACGTAAACACAATAGCGCTTAGTACTTAAATGTACTAATGAACTATTCATGACTATATCATCACTTCATGGGAATCTGCCTTAATGCTTATATGGGATAACCAGTGGTGGGTTTCTTAAAAAAGTTACAATTATTTGCAAAGTAAAATGGTACAAAAAATATGCTTAGCTGTTTCAATGTATTGTCATTCTAGTAATGTATGCTGTTGAATTGTGTAATTACATCCATATTCGACAGAAACGCATATGTTATAGAGACATGTGAACAACACATAGATATTGTGTGTTCAACAGGCTTTGCAAATAGGGAGAGAAAGTAGCTCTGAATTGTTTCCTTTGAGCCTCTTTGTGTGCTCTATTCGTTTTTCCGTTACACTTTCAGTCAGACACTTGTATGCTACTCTTTTTTCCCATTTGCAGCCAACTTTCCATCTCTCTCACTTCTCAAACGACACTGTCTTTCATTTGCACAGCTGCTGCTGCACGGCCACGCCATCTGCAAGGCACACACGATTATTTGCTCTCGTTCTCAAGACACATTCTGTGGCCCTCGGACTGCAGGCATTCCGACGGGCCGACCACGTGTTGCGTCTGTCTAACGGTAACTCCAGTGTTCTCCACCCTAGTCTCCCATCATGTGCATGCTTTACAGTATCTGGAAATAAGCTCCAGTGTAAACTCTCCCCAAGATAAGATAAAGTAAACCCCAGACAGTGTTTGGATGGCTTGTTACTTAACTCTATGTTCATGCCGGCTCTTTTTATGGGCACACGATTGTGTGATTCAGGTAAGATGGTCAGTCTCTGTGACGGTGCTCAGAGTAGCATGTTGATGCGGGGCTGGTATATTTTGGTGAATGCGGGGAGGGGGTGTGTGTATGTGTGTGTGTGTGTGTGTGTGTGTGTAGGGGGGGGGGGGGGGTGGGTAGATAGCTCAAGCCAAGTGGAACGCTCGGATTGTTGTTCACTGGGCACTGGGCCTCTGTCACACTAGGTCCAGTGTGTCAGCTTCATTTCCCCTGGGGACCGCTACCTTTACACTGTGTGTCCTGCTAATTTGGGGAGACTTGGTCGGTGGGTTGTTGTTGGGCTTTGTGATTGTGTACCCTGTGAAGACAAGCTCCCAGTCCCAAAAGCATGGCCCCTGCCTCCTCGTATCGCAGCTGCCATCTTGAAGTTTGTTTTTGACAGCACACTGTAATTAAAAGCCAAAACGTCCTACCTCTGGCGTCTTTCATTTTCAGGATCGGTGGTCATCCTTTCCTGTAAAAGAATAGATGAAAAAGATTAAAAAAAAAAAAAAATATCTTGAGTCAAGTAAGGTACAGCAGCTAAAATGTGTTTGCTAAGACATTTCAATTGATGTACTTTAAATCTAGAATCTAAAAAAAAAGATGCTCTACAGATAAACATAGCCAGAGCCATAGTGATAGCCAGTGAGCACAACACAGCCACGAGCACTGGGTTGTGCTCAATCTCACACCGAGGCAACAGAGTCAGAGATGAGTTGATACCGCTAGCAATTGTCTATTGTTTCTGACAAAATTAAAAAATGTCTCTTCTAAGGCCCTGATGTGACTTTGACATTATTGAAAGGCAGCCCGATGAAGCAAACAGTTAATTGATCCAGGTGGGTGAACAGGATGAATTCTTCACATGAAAGACCCCCCCCCCCCCCCCACTCTGGATGGTCTGTTGAGCCTGATAGCAAAGAAAGACCCCTTTCTCCCCCTCTTGCTCTCTCAGCATATTGCGTTGCATTACCTTGCAAATATGCATATGTATTTTTTCAAAGTGTGTGTATGTGTGTGTGTGTGTGTGAGTGTGTTTTTGTATGTGTGGATGTGTGTGTGTGTGTGTGTGTGTGTGTGTGTGTGTGTTTTGTCGTGAATGTGCCTGTGCTGTACTACTAGGTTCAACTGGACACAGTAAACTGGAGACGTATATATTTGAAGTATATATATATATATATATATATATATATATATAAGACTGTAGTATATGTTTTCTCTGCCTGAAAATCAACTGCTTGCTCCGATAGAAAGGTGAATCGGATGACTTGGCTACTGTTAAGCAAGCTTTCTAAAACCATCTAGAACCGAGCACATAACTAACTTTATTATTGAGAGGAACACATGAGGCCTGACAGAGGACAAAGAAAGCAGGAGGGGAAACCTCTCAGTTTAACGTTCTTCTGAAAATAAAGACTTTACTTTCCTTACACCATTATGTCTACCCTAAACGTATGCTAGGTGTTGTTGCTCAAAGAAAAACAGAAGAAGAAAAGCAACCGATCGCGCGAGCGTCAGAGAGACAGAGTGAAAGAAGAAAAGGACAGCGAAGGAGGGCTGGATGAAGCAGGAGAAACAGGGGAAAATGGAGGAGCGGTGGTATTGGGTTTCCCCATGACTGTGTGTCTGGCTGCGCCACATGTTCCCCATTAAAGTGCTCACACTGCGGGACCTGAAGCCCACCAGAATGCTTGTTTTTGTTATTAGGCCCATCACACTGTGGTCGGGAGGAAACCAGCAAGCCGGCCCAGACAACTCTTCACAGGGACTTCGTATTTCACTCTTGTAAATCCCATTAAAAGAAAAGACCAAAAAACAAAAAAAAAGGCTTTTATCAGTCATTTGTAGTGAGACATTTAATACGTTGGTATGATGGGTTGAGGGTTTTTTGATGCTCTGCCAAAACCGTGAAGCGCGTCAAACGTTTCACAAACAATTTCATACGTTGATTTGAGAACGTTAAAGTTTCAAAAGCAGTTGGGAAAAGTGCATCTCAGCGAAATGGCTGCTCCGTGCTTCCGAATTTTCATTTAATTTCATGCCGATGGAGATTTGTCAACGGAGACGTGTTTCATGTTGCCTGTGAGGCCCGATAACATCAGAGATTGAAATCAGACCAAGCATGCGCCGCGGCCTAAGCCTCAACTACACAGCTCTAAACTAAGAGATACACTTATCAAATTTTAAACAGGGAACCAAGTCAACTGGAACTTTTTTCCCTTTGAAAAATAAAGTCTATGACTGAAAAAAGCCGGCCAGTAGCGCATACAGATTGGTGCAGAGACGGAGAGAGTTTCAGGGAGTTTCAGAGAGAGAGAGAGAGAGAAGGAGCAGGCCTTTGGCATCCCCCTGTTATCAGGAGAGATAAGGGAGGCCGTGGTGTTGGTGTATATGGGGCGGCACGGATAGCATCTTCACTCAAGGATCCCACTTACAGGACCTTGATTGATACCTGACAGCCCACAGCGGGGGAGCGAGGGGGGGGGGGGGGGACACACAACCAAATGTTGTTCTTGTTCCTCTCGGTAAGGCAGCTATGAATGCTTCTATACTCTGTTCTTTGGATCTTTGTCACAGAGTACTCATGAGGAGTAATACTGAGTTGAGTAACATTGTTGTCCTTGGTTCCTCTCGGTAGGCAGCTATGAATGCTTCTATACTCTGGTCTTTGTCGCCCAGTGGTCAGGGATTATCACGAGTGTATCAACGGTTACGGGGAGAAAGAGAATCCAGCAGCAGACGTCAGAACGCTCCAACAATCTCTGCTTTGGTTTGAACCTTGTTTTGGTTGTTGCCTTAACTTCTAACACCACACAGAACAGAGCTTCTCACCTCTTCCTTCCGCTGCTTTCACGGAAGCAAATGTTGTTGACACAGCGGCGAGCCCGGCCCGCCTGGTGAACGGACAATCAACTGACAGGTAACCCTAGCCCCAGGGTCACGGGGTCACCCCGGCCTGATGAGGGATGATGGGTAAAAGAAATGGCGAGCGGCATACAGAGGGACCTCTGATCCACGCTGCCTTCATGGAGAGATTTCAGGGCCATTTGACCTCTGACCTGGCTTCTACCTGTGTGTGTGTGTGTGTGTGTGTGTATGTGTGTGTGTGTGTGTTGGAGACTAAACGTCCTCTTTATTGAATGAACACATCTCTTCTTCTAAATCACAGGCTGCTTCTCTGTTCTTTTTTCGAGGTCTTTGACAAACGTGCCCCTAATAGTAAATCAGAGCGAGAGTGTATATAACGTCATAGAGCAGCACAGATTATTCCACTGCATGTCTTTGTTTGAACATGCCTGGCTTTTCCTTTCTACCCTTTGCACACACCCTTCCCCCATTCTTGACACCTGAGGCAGCGCATAAGTCAGGTAACAAATTGCTTTGTAACAACTCCCTTTCAGTTTCAAAAGGACATTATTATACTGACCAAAAAATCTCTTCTATTGGCTAAATGACTAGAACTATCTCCACACATCCACCTGTGAAAATGTGTACGGCCCGGTCGCATACATCTTACTCTCTATTCTCTGTTTATCAGACTCATATCGATTTTTGTTATTCTTTTATTTCACTCCAACTAAACAAAAAGTGAAACAAGCGTTTTGACTGACTTCTCACTCCTGGCCAGAATGAGTGTTGACAACACAGTCTGCTCTACACTGCTTCTCCCCATTTGTTGAGGTGCAAGACTGCAGTGGGAATATTTGTTTGTCATCCCCCGCCCCCTCCCGTCCCCCAACCCTTACTTTAAGCAACACCCCCGCCCCCGCCCCCACCCCACCTCTGCTCACCCCCATCTCCGACCCTGTGGTTTTGAAGGAAAGCTGCACAACACCCTGGCGTTTCACTCTACCTCCCCTCCAAGTCGTCCTCTTTCCACTGCTGCTTCGCCTCACGTTGAGTCTGGCTGGACTCTGTCTAACCCCAACGTCTAAGTCTGGCTCACGACCTCCGCAAAGTTATCTGGTGGTTCTTTCAGACAAGGGGTGCACCAGTGAAGGAAACCAAGAGGATGTATTTAGCAATCCCTGGGGATGGATCCTTTGGTCGGACCCTTTGGACAAGAGACCCTTCCTGGAAAGCTCCCTATAGGAGCCGCTGTAGGGGCGACAGGCCTGCTAGTTCTACTGCTGTAGCCGCAGGTTCGATCCCGTCTGCTTCAGGCAGACGGATATATCTGGTCCATTTTCTGTACTCCGATTGAGGTGGAAGCTCAATATGGATGTGAGGAATTGTCATACCTCCTAGTTCATGGATGAATACAGCGTATGCGTTAGTAGCTTCCAGGCAACCTTATTGAGTGTTGCACGCTGACCTTCGTGGAATAGATGTGCACAGGTTGAAATTAAGTCACAAGTCACTTTTTTGACCTCACAATTTGAAGTCGGTCAATTGGTGGGTCAGAAAAGTGACTTATGACTCTACATTTCACCCCAAGACATTGTGCCCTGCTCAATATAATCACTGCACTACTTACAATCAATTTCATTTTAAGAATTTAGTAAGGGGGAATGAAGGAAAGGATATGACCAAGCAAAACCTTGAATTTCTCCAGCGCAATCCCCTTCCACCATTGATCCATGTTATGTGTTATAACATGTATCATGATGACTCATAGCCTCTACCAATTAGAGGTCTTCTAGACATGACTGGAATGATAAACCTACAAGCATATAAATGCATTTCTTGTTAGGAAACATGGCCAATATTTCATGTATCTCATATACACAGCCATGTCCTTTGACATGAAGACGATATATCATACATTCCCTTCACAGCCTTAACTTATGTTGGGATAGCGCTTTACATACAGAAAGTGCTCTTTGTGTCTCATATGGCTGTGAATCAGAAGAACGGCCTGTGTTTAACAGAATGTAACAGTTGGTATTGTTTCTGCCTCGGACCACCAGAGCAGCTGCCCCCTCGCCCAGGAATAGATGGACAGACGAACAGACAATAACCCAGGAGACCTTCATGGGATATACATTTAGATATTCTGATCTATTCCCTCCGCTGAAGCATTTCAAGAATGCTCTCTCTCTCTGCATGGGTGGGTACGAGAAAAATGGAAGTGGATAAACTAAGCGTATGAACGTGAAGAGAGTGTACGTGTTTTAGTTTTAAATTAAAATGTCTAATGATGAAGCTTTAGAAGTGCTCTTTAAAATGGATAAAATGGATTCTTTTCTTGATGAGTTTCACTTAAACAACAAAAATGTTTTTACGAAACCTTTGGAACCCTGATACCAGAGATGTAATTTACAAGTGTTTGCATTAATCCAATTAAACTAAAAGTCAGTAGCATTCATCCGTTTTTCCACAATTGTTTCCATGCCAAGACGTCTGATACATATCTGCCGTTACACCGTTAAGCATTGACATCTAACAACAGGAAAGCCAACCTACCTTTGGTCGATGTGTGTCGGTGATGTTTCGCTGTAACGCCGACGGACCACAGCTCAAACAACAGACAAGGCAGACTAACTCTTAACCCTTGTCTTCCTGCAACTTCAGCTGCCCAACTAAGAGCTCTGGGGGCAGCCACACAGGGACAGATAGCCATTGGAATTAAGGCACATGACAGCAGCTGTCTGTTTCAAGAATCGGCACTTTGATTAGAGAAGGTTTGTAGTGGACGGTGCCGTGGCATAATTCCAACATATCTGGGTTGGGCATTTGTAAGAATAGAAAAAAAAAGAGTGAAACAATTTAGAAACAGTGACTCGCACCCGTGATTGTAAACAAGTGCATTTGTGCTGTCCGAGCGCTATGCAGAGACATCCATTGGCTTGTCATCGTGTGACAGCATTCCGTATTCCCGAAAGGCCTTTCAAACTGTATGATACGGGAATGCTGGCAGCCATTGTACTCTCTGTTCAACACGTGTGTCTCTCTTTCCCTCTGCTCCTGAGCAATTAAGACCTCTTTATACTCAATCTCTCCCTGCGTCCCCCTCTTGTCACGGAAAGCACTTTTAAGAAAATCCTAAGCGTGTGTCCTATGTGTGTTAGTTTGTTGTGCATCCGTTGTTATAACAAGGCACGCCACTTTGTTCCCAGTAACCATCACCAACACACTTAATGAGGGATCAGTGCTTTCTTTTCTACCTTCAGCGAATGATTACCCTTTCATGTGGGACATAGCGTCCCTTGGTTTGGAAACAACGCAGGCTGCCTTCACCCCCAGAGCAACAAGAGCGATCATGCACAGGGCCCTATAAAAATGTGTTTGGTTATCAGTTTGGGTTGCAGCGCAGAGGCCTGATGAGATGAGAGCGTGATTAACCTTGCAAGGGGAGCCTCGGCGTGCTAACACAGGGATACGCAGACGTTCCTACCGGTGATTTATGGACAAATGAGCAGCCAGCCACAAAGCCTCAGGCCGGGGGAGAATGAGCGGGAGAGAGGGGGAGAGCGAGAGAGAGCAACAAATCATTGCTTGGTTCAGGTCTGATAAACATTTTGCTGGAATCCACGTCGACCGCTCCAAGTCTGTGCACCCGATGTATGTTTGAATGTGGCAGAAGTATGTCACCTGATACAGACACTGGAAAACACATTCTGCCATCATGCATACTTTTGTGGATGTTTGTCTCATTGCATTGTCTCCATATTGCCCAGATGTGTTTTAAAAGCAACAACAACAAAAGAAAATATATTTTCCATGGTTTGGATAAATTGATCTTCCAAACAGATGTGGCTGTCCAATAAAGTTGCAGCTTAATCCTCTGTGCATTTTTTCAAACTTTCTCAGAATAACAGAATGCTTCACAGGTTGCATATGCGTCAGTCTCAATTGTTATTATTATTTCTCTCTTCTCTGCAGGATCCGTCCAGTCTTTTCAGGCGGGCAGCTGTTCGCATCGACAGCTGCATCCCCAGCCCTTCCAATAGAGCAGAGATTACGAAATCAAGCCAATGTTGTATTTCAGTTTATCCATGTAATCCCCTCTCTCACCCCGTCACCCTTCTCTCGTTTTCTCTCTTTACCTCTTTTCCTCTTTCTCATTCTCTCTCTCCCTCTCTCCCTCTGTCTTTTCTCTCTCTCTCCCTTTCTTTCTCTCACACACATTTTGACAATCTCCCAAGCCCGATGCAAGCATGCTCACACACAAGTGCAAACTCATATCTACACAGACACACACCCTACCCATACAAACACACACACGCTCACACACACTCACACAGACACACACACACACACGCACGAGCGCACACACACACACACACACACACACACGCGCACACAGACGCACGCACACACACGCACACGCATGCAAACACAGGCGCACACTCACTCTTCCTAGCTTTATTTCTCTTTCTAACTCTCTCTCCACTCTCCTTCTCATTCTCCTGCTCATAGAACAGGCAGATCATGGAGCAGCCACGTCGTGTCGGAGGCCAACAACACTGCTGCTGATGGAAAGAAGATACAGGGCCAACGTTTTTTTTTTTTTTTTCTTCCTAAAGACAACAGCGCGAGATCCTAGCAACCAGGGCGCAGTCGGACTTAAAGCATTATTGTGTCCTGGGCTGGTGAGAAGCCGTGTAATCTTCAGTGCCACAGAATGTTTTCCATATCTTCTCCCGGGAGGCATGTGGACTCGTAAAGCCCGGCTGGCGACACCGTGGCATCCAGCAGAGGTTTGACACTTCAGCTCCAGCTATGCCTTCTATGTGGAGCTACAGGAGCTCACACGCGCCCGGGGCCCTGCCCCAGTGTGTAGGGGCTCAGCGATGCCCTTATGTCAAGCATGGAAAAATATAAATGATTTGTGTGTAAGATACACACACATGCTGTTCGTACCCCACATATACACACACACATACACATGCACACAAGCACACACACGCACGCACACGCGCACACACACGCACACGCACACACACGCACGCACGCACACACACATACATACACACACACACACACACACACACACACACACACACACACACACACACATACATACATACATACATACATACATACATACATACATACACACACACACACACACACACACACACACACACACACATACACATGCACACACACAAGTTAACATACTGGTACACACACACACACACACACACACACAAGTTAAAGTACTGGTACACACACACACACACACACACACACACACCCACACACACACACACACACACACACACAAACACTTAAAAGAGATTTCCGCACACATACACACACACATTCACACAAACACACAAACACACAATTGGTCCAGTTGTTGTGTGCATAGCAGGTGTTGGTAGCCCTGAGCAGGACTGGTCTGGGTGGGAGAGGGTGGGAGGGGGGGGGGAGAGCGGGGGAGAGGGGGACGAGGGGAACAGCATTTCTATTGTTTCATATGTATGTGCTTCTTGGAATGCGCCCCAGCTATTTGGATGGGATTAAACTCTTGGCCATATGGTGTGATTACAATGATATGTTGTGTGTATATGGTATGGCGTGATGCGATACAATATATGATACAATGCGATATATATGATACATAACCATACATGATATGGCTTATGATATTATATGATATATGCTATGATATATAAAGCAAGGCAAACATTTGGATATGAGATTGAAATCCTCTGCTTAAAATATTCACCCTTCAATAACGGCATTGGGCTGACTGCATAATTGTTATTATCATTCGTAATAGTAGTAGTAGTAGTAGTAGCAGTAGTAGTAGTAGTAGTAGTAGTAGTAGTATAAGTAGTAGTAATAGCAGTATTAGTAGTTAGTAATAGTAGTTAGTAGTTAGCAGTTAGTATGAGTAGTAGTAATAATGGTAGTACTAGCAATATCTCAATAAGCTGTAGCCTTTATGAATGTGAATCATTCAGAGTGCTGCTGGTTGTATATTTGGCACCAGTTCCATCAGTACGATTTGACGGCAGAGCACACACTTCTCACATCATCCCCCGCCATGCAAGCGCTCTTCACATTTCACCACCTCTCCTCGGCACCTATCAGACTGCCAACATGGCTGGGGCATCGCAGGCCTACACTCCACTCCAGATAGAGAGGATAGAGAGAGTGAGAGGGAGAGAGGCAGGGAGGGAGAGGGAGATAGAGAGTGAGAGAGTGAGAGAGAGGCAGAGGGAGGGAGAAATAGAGGGAGAGATAGAGGGAGAAAGAGAGGGGAGCGAGAGAGAGAGAGAGAGAGAGAGAGACAGAGATAGAGGGAGGGAGGGAGAGAGAGAGAGCGAAAGGGAGAGAGAGTGTTTCAGAGGAAGAGAGAGGGAGGGAGAGAGAGAGAGCGAAAGGGAGAGAGAGTGTTTCAGAGGGAGAGAGAGGGAGAGAGGGAGGGGAGAAAGAGAGAGGGAGAGAGGGAGGGAGAAAGAGAGAGGGAGAGAGATAGATAGAGAGGGAGGGAGAAATAGAGGGAGAGAAAGAGGGAGAAAGTGAGAGATGGAGAGAGATAGAGAGGTAGGGAGGGGGAGAGAGAGGGTGAGAAATAGAGAGAGAGAATGGGAGAGGGAGAGAGAGCGTTTGAGAG
>NC_140279.1:817418-851767 GCF_964030765.1 Micromesistius poutassou
TGGTGTGTCTCATATGGTTTTCTATGCTATGGTATGATGTGTAAAGTAAAAGTCAGGTTAAGCGAGTTGAAGTGAAAGTTACCCACTCAAAATGGCTGTTATTAAGTAAGCTTACTGTGGTTAGTTCTGGTCAAAGGTTTCATTCACACACTACAAATTATCGTAGAATGCAAGCAGATTACTGTAACACTTTCAAATACATCATGGCACAAAGTAATATTTTTAAGGACGGGATTAAACTAATCCTGAGTTGAATTGATTTGAGGTTTTACAATAAGGGGCTAAAGGCTACAAAGCGGTTCTAGGCCCGACATAATGGATTGAGCGATGGCACTTCAATACTTTGAGACGACTGCCCCCATGTGGACATTATTAGTACTGTTATCTGTTCCTTTGTTGTTATTTTAGAGGCGCGCTACGGTTATGATAAAATAAGTGCTATTGCCATTTCCTTTCGGCTACCTATTTATTTCCCGCCGTAACGTGACATTTCTGTCAACATTCAATTTCCACGTGAGAAGACCACATCAACAGAACACAACACTCAATTTTGAAAGTATGATGAGGACGAAGAACAGAAAACGAAGAACAGAAAGAACAGAAAAAAACCAAATTAAAAGTAGTGGATATTTGTATTTGGCACAGGTTCTTACAATACACGACAATGCACATAATAAAATACATAAAAACTGTTTAAACAGTTGACCGACTCCCGCCCCACAGGCACTGGGTTGGATCGTGTGTAGGCCTATACGTGTGGGCCTATACGTGCAGGCCTATACGTGTGTAGGCCTATACGTGTGGGCCTATACGTGTGGGCCTATATGTGTGGGCCTATACGTGTGGGCCTATACGTGTGTAGGCCTATACGTGTAGGCCTATATGTGTAGGCCTTTATGTAATAGAAGTCAGTCTAGGTCGCAAAAAAAATAAAAAATGGTGGCCTGGAAGGGCCTGGAGGCTCTGGAGAGGAGTAAAGGATCGCTGGTCGTTGTCTCTTCTCTTTTAGGTTGGAACCGTTGACTTTCAGAATTCATGACAGACTTACAACAGGCTGGGTGGTGTGAGTGGGAGGGGTTTTCGGGAGTGTGCATTGTCGCGGCAATTTCCTTTAACAGATATTGCATCTAGGACAGATGAGATTTCTAAATGCAAAAGGCACACAATGTTGTAGACAATTAACCTAAGTTTAATGCTTGCATACATTAGACTCCTCTCTAGCAGAGTGAGTCCCGACATACAGTTTGACTGTATGTCAAATAAAATGTAAACAACCACATCGTCATTTGTTCAACGGACCTGCATTCAGGGCTCGTATGTGTAACTGTTACGCATGCTGTAGCTTGTGATGCTGGGAAACCAGTCCTTGGTGATGGTGACGTAGAAGGTGAACCACGGGTAGTAATCCTCGGGCTGACGCGTGGTGCCCGCCACGAGGATGCTCAAGGCTGCGTCTGCAGCCGGGTAGGCCGGCACGTCAGTCTTTCCCCTACAGGATCCACACAGAAAGGGTGACGACAAGACAAGACAAGAGGCACATCTGGGTGAACTGGCTGACAATGTACACAAACACACAAGCAAACACCACTGTCCCTTTGGGTGTTTGTACCCTCCAATCTGAGCTTGGACTTAGTTCTTGTTTGAAACTAAACCCTGTGAAACGGATGGGATAATGTTATTATTCACGTTATTAACATAAAACCCAATCATTTAAAAAATGTAAATACAGAAATACCAAATAATATAATATCAAAGTCATAATATCATCACAGACCATCACAGGCTAGTTGAACAAAAGGGGGCGACTTTCTGACTCGAGTGAGCCCGTGTCTGTTCCAACCAGCTTCATTAGCGACTCATCAGCATCATTTGAATCATTCACTTGGACGTGAAAGGTAACTCTTTTCACCCACTTGACTTTCTCCATGGCTGACTCCGTGTCGATGAGTCCCAGTGTGCATATGGTGAGGGACACGTTGCTGTTCTTCATGGCCAGCTCGTGTTGCAGGGCTCCAAAGAAGCCGTTCAAAGCAAACTTAGTGGAGCTGTAGGGAGCCATGAACGGACTGGCTATCTTACCTGCAACGTCACAGTGAACATTTGAAACATGTGCTTTGTGAGGGCTGCTTGCAATCCACTTAAAAAAAATCCAAATGGTTAATGGATAATATAGAATCGCTATCCTTTTATATCTAGTGTGTTAAGTGAATAGACCTACAATAGTTGTTGGGCTTTGGTTAGTGTTAACCTTCGTACTTGGGTAAACCCGTCGCAAGGGAGAAGACATCCTCTTAAGCACTCTTCTGCTTGATAAGAACACAGGCAACTCTGTGTCTTGGGTAAACATTACTTGATTTGATTATTGACATCTACAATGTGGGGAGGATCTGAAACTGTATAAATAACATACAGTCGACATACAGTCAAACTGTATGTCGGGACTCACTCTGCTAGAGAGGAGTCTAATGTATGCAAGCATTAAACTTAGGTTAATTGTCTACAACATTGTGTGCTTTTTGCATTTAGAAATCTCATCTGTCCTAGATGCAATATCTGTTTTGGAAATTGCCGCGACAATGCACACTCCCGAAACCCCTCCCACTCACACCACCCAGCCTGTTGTAAGTCTGTCATGAATTCTGAAAGTCAACGGTTCCAACCTAAAAGAGAAGAGACAACGACCAGCGATCCTTTACTCTTCTCCAGAGCCTCCAGGCCCTTCCAGGCCATCTGGACATAGCTGAAGAAATTCACCTTTGAAAGGGTACACACACACACACACACACACACACACACACACACACACACACACACACACACACACACACACACACACAAACACACACAAACACAGAGACACATACACAAACACAGAGACACACCACACACACACAAGTTCAGAGGAATCACTTGGATGAATGCACGAGGGACGGGTATCGTTGCTCAAGGATACAATATGCATTGTGATTCGGTCAATATTGCAGTGCAATATTAAGATCAACTTGTGTGGTTTTATCTTTTGTGTGCTTTTGGTTTAATGGGGGCGGGGTTTTAGAGTTCCATCATTGCTTCTTAAAGGAACGTGGCCGAACAGAAGACAACATGCTAGATGCAGATTGATTCCATGCAAATACACTATAGCACCCTCTGCAGGAAGGTTACATTAATACGGAAATACTCTAATTAATCCCCCCCCCGCCCTTTTCTAGAATCCACCAGTGGAGACTAACCAGTAGACCCAGTTACCTTCATGATCCACCAGTGGAGACTAACCAGTAGACCCAGTTACCTTCATGATCCACCAGTGGAGACTAACCAGTAGACCCAGTTACCTTCATGATCCACCTGACGTGCTCCACGTCCCCGTCCCACATGCTGAAGGGGCTGGGCCCGATGTGGTTGAGGACCAGGTAATCCAGTCCTCCCAACTGGTCCAAGGCGAAGCTAAGAGCCGTATCGGGGTCAGACTCTCTGGACATGTCGGCTGATATGTAGAGTGCCTTCTGAGCTCCCAGACTCAGACACCGCTCCGCCACCTGCCGACCAATCACACGCAAGGGACAGGGAGAAACATGTGGAGAACTTCAATCACCGTCTTTGAACATTTGACACACGTGTCACATGGAAGAGTCCATCCCTGTGTGTGTGTGTGTGTGTGTGTGTGTGTGTGTGTGTGTGTGTGTGTGTGTGTGTGTGTGTGTGTGTGTAAAGCAAAGCAGATAATCTTTGGGTGTGTGTTTGTGTGTGGGCATGTGTGTGTGTGTGCATGTTTAAAACGTGTGCTAAAATGACCTGTTTCAGTACTTGCTCCCTCCTGGCAGTGATCACTATCTGGGCACCAAAGCGGGCATAGTGATACGCCATCTGCTCACCGATACCTGTGCTGGCTCCCGTCACCAGCACCCTGGCCCCCTTCAGAGATTCTGATACATATCACAACAAGACTTGGTTGATTTTAATGTATATGCCACATCGCATAAGATATACTCCAGGGGATATGCATGCATTATCTGGTTCATCAGCAAATGCATTTACAATGAAGAGTGGTTTACATATCACCGGAAAGGGGTACAATACTAATTGTACTAATTGTAATACTAACTAACGAGTCGTTACAATACTAATACCAGTATCGGAAATTCCTCTGATACCCGCTACCTTATATACTTTGCCTTTTGTAAAATATATTGCAACATTAAACATCTTCCACTCCTGATACTCACATTATGACTGGAGAAAATGCAATGCAACATTGATGCCTTAAATGCAATAAATGAGAAAGAAATGGTCCTTGAGAGTTCATTTCACAGGAAAAACACACACACACACACACACACACACACACACACACACACACACACACACACACACACACACACACAATCAACCAGAAACTCTCTCTCTCTCCTTCTCCCTCTCTCTGTCTCTCTTTCGTTCTCTCTGTGTGTCTCTCTGTAAGTTGAACTGGTTTAAGCCTGAATATTCTACACGATAAGAAAAAGCCTGTAATGTATTGGTAATACCAATGCCTGCAGCTGCAGGACTTAATAAGTAAAACCCATGTGGTGCCTTTTAAACACTTCTTTCATTCTCATTGAAAGAAGGCATCTCAGTTAGTTCCACCATGCTTCACATGGTGAATTAATATACAGAACTCTCATTGATCTGGCTGTAGTCATGAGGGTAAACCAAATCGGATCCTAATCAAGACCGTAAGCCTCGTTGTGCACTGTTACTCTTACTATACTGTACTATTACTATACTATGACTTTGAATGACCCATTGGGTGGCTTAACCCAATTAAGTGTGGCCTAGAGAAGCAATGCCATTGATTACTTTGATCGTCGTTAATTATGTATTCATACGGGCTTACTTCTTCATGCCAGTTGAGAAATGCTTTTTTCCCCCTAAGGAATAGGAATTCAGTACAACCCTATAGCCCTACCAGAATGGTTATCCTCCAGAATGCAATATCTGGTGTGTGAAGGTAAGAAAATGCAATTCAGTGAAGATTACAAAACAGTTGGAGAGCAGATCCCCTGAGGTCATACACCCATAAACTCACGTCTTAAATGACTGACATGCCTGAGTATTATAACTTTGACTTACAGGCATTCTGAATTCACAAAGCTGAAGTGGTTCAACCTGTTTTCACTTTCTTAAAATGGCCAACTGCAGGATATCATACAATATTAACTTGTGGATAATACTTGAGGAAACTAGTTATTACTTCTAATCTTCCAGGATTCACATAACTACATAATGTGTGCTAAGTCACTTGTCATTGCCATATAAACACTTTTTACTTACCTGGATCAAATGTAGGTGCATTCCATCTATTAGCAATCAGCACAACACTTACACTGGCTAAGAAGAGCTTGGTAAAAGTTCTCATTGTAAACAACAGTGATCTCTCTTGGTTAAGAGGTTAAGAATTGTTAGAAAAGATTGAAGCCAAGTGTGGGGAAGAACTGGGAAACCCAGGCACTGTGACAGTTGCGTCATGAGCAACTGCGAGTCAAGGGGCGTTCTCACGCGAGTGTAGTGGCCCCGCCCACCACACAGGTGAGCCTTTGGTGTGGCAAGCGGGCAACGTGCCTGTGGTACTGGCAGGTCGGGTTTTTTTAACGTACATTTTTCTGTTAAATTTCAATAAAATAACGTCTATTAAGAACACTATTTTGGTCGTTATGCTGATTCTTTCCAACGGGTTCAGTCCTTCTATTTTTCGTCATCATTGTGTGTGGAGTAGCGAGGCGGCCCGGGGATCGAATCTTTTTTTCGTAGGATGGTAGGGGCACGTACCGCCTTTTTCGCCTCTGATTGGTTAGAAGGGCTCTCGTCCGATTGGTTATGGCACAGCGCACTGAGAGCAGGCTGTCGGCTAGTCTACCACCAAACGAACTCAAGCCAACAGTGGTAAGTGCGTCCAATTAAAGAGTACATAAGCCGATTTATGCATTGAATAAAACGGCACTATATTGCCCAGCTGTGTGCAGTGCAGGTCACACAATTACGGAGGGAACAAGGTATGGAAAGCAGCGAGAAATGTAACGCGACTATTGTGCACTGCAGTGGAGTAACATTGACAACAACCTCTATCAATTAGGCTCCAAGTTTTCCGAACCAGCAAATAGGCTTATAACAGCAGTAGGCTACAATTAACAGAACAGTCAACACAGAGTCCATTAAGGCTCCCTGAGGGGACGAGAGATATGTTGGTCCTAACTTGCATCTTGCCCGCTTAACATAAACCATTTTTAGTAGGCTACCACAGATGAATGAAGCCGCAGTCAGTCAATGGTAGAAAATACACCACAGTTGACTTCTGTTGGTAGTAGACTAGCCGACAGCCTGGCCTGTGCCATAACCAATCGGAGGAGAGCCTTCTAACCAATCAGAGGCGAAAAATTACGAATCCTAGTATGGCCACGGTAATTCTCCAATAATGTCGGCTGCAGCCTGTAGGACATGGACATCAACATCCAACTGCTACCGTCAAAGTCGTTTTACGCCAGCGATGATGTTTATTAAATTATGTCCCTTTCAGGGTTAGGGTAGTAGTGGTTAGGGTTAGGGATAGGGTAGTAGTGGTTAGGGTTAGGGATAGGTTAGTTGTGGTTAGGGTTAGGGATAGGTTAGTAGTGGTTAGGGTTAGGGATAGGGTAGTAGTGGTTAGGGTTAGGGATAGGTTAGTAGTGGTTAGGGTTAGGGATAGGGATAGGGTAGTAGTGGTTAGGGTTAGGGATAGGTTAGTAGTGGTTAGGGATAGGGTAGTAGTGGTTAGGGTTAGGGATTGAAAGAAGAGATTGAAACTTTCCACGCCCGTGAACCACGCTTCGCGACTGGACGTGAGTGAGTGACGGTAGCATTTGGAAGTTGGATGTCCATGTCCTACAGGCTGCAGCGAGACCTTACTCTAATATCCCGAAAAGACACGCCCGCCTCTATTTCTGATTGGTCCGTCACACACGTCACCCCTATCTTTGATTCTACTGTCTGGATTCGACTACCGCGCTTTTACTGGCTTGATATTAGCTGCTAGGGTTGGGGTAAGGGTTAGGGTTAGTGTTAGGGCTCTTTTGTGACGCTCTCGAATGCTCACAGCGAGGGTACCATAGAGTTCTAAAGCGTCGAGTTGAGTTGCATGCAACCCGGCCAATCACAGACAGAGTAGGGAGGGTCTTGGCGTGGCCATAGTAGGATCCGTAAATACGCGGCCCGGGGCTCTAGGTCGGATAGGGTTAGGGTTAGGATGTGTTGCTGTTAGTTCCAGCACCAGCTGACTGAGGACTCTCTCTGTCAGTGAGGGCTTTGTAAAGAAGAGTGTCTGGATCAAATTCGTTTAAATTAGGTTTTGAAATGTCAACCCCTCTCCTTTCGGGGATTTTAATTATTAGAGATAGTCTGCAGCCAGCTTGACGTTTTCTCTGATGGTGTAGGGCCTTGCCTTGTTGCTCAGGTTGTCCCAGCTCTGTTAAGGTTGTGTGTTGCTGATGTTGAGATATAAACGTGTGTGTGTGTGTGTATGTGTGAGCCAGTATCGAGAAAAAATGTATATTTGTGGTCCTGGAAACCTTTTTGTTTTAGTTAATACGTTTTTTTGGGACATTTTTTCCTTAGGCAATAACTAGTCTGCTATGTATAACCATGCAGAGGGTTTTGCCTATTTCTACATTTCCCTTAATTCATTTCCAGGCTCGGGTCATTTTTCCACTCTGTGAATGTGTGGGAAAATGAGTGAGGCAAAGTAGTTCACTTTTAGGCTCCGTATACATTTTTGAGACAAGCGGAATATAAAAATAAGTAAGGGATAATCATCGAGAGGCAGGGCAATAAACAGTTTGATATGCCCAGCTCGTGGACGGCTTCCGGGAATATCAAACTGTTTATTGCCCTGCCTCTCTGTGATTATCCCGTTTGTTCTACTTCTTGCTTGCCAACATAATAAAACAATTCAAATACTTTAATAATTATGCTTTTTCTTATTCGTATTGCATGCTTATTAAATGTATACTCTGTTTGAGTTCATCTCCCTCAAAAAGTAGTCCCCTTTAGAACTGCAGGGAATAACGTTAGCTCAGCTGTCGCTAATTAGTTTCCATAGCAACCACACAAGGCTGCATCTGATCACTAGTTTAATAACGTAGTTGCTACATTGTATCTCGCTTGCAAAACTATGTATCGACTGACCCTCCGATAGATTTCCGACACATTTAGAGAAACTTTTTTAAACAAGGTTTATTTTTACAATGGACCTCATGTTTGAAATTTCTGTGATAGAAAAAAAAAATACAAGCGGCGTATTGATCTACTATTTGATGACGCTGTGCTCAGTCAGCAGCAAGTACAACCGACAAGTCAGCGGGCAACCTGACGGGTTAATGCCCTCCTCCCAGCCAATCAGAATCAAGCATTAGAGCGCAAAAGTGTGGTGCCGGAAGTAAAAATCCCATTCATTTTCCCCGTCGAGATTTTGATTTATAGCCTTAATGTCGTAACCATCCAAATGATACGTACCACGCGCCGTTATATTGTGAATCGATAGTTTTTGCTCCTGTAGAAGCCACACGTTAATCAGGGCAACATCTAGTTTTTTCTTTTTAGAAAAAAAACGTTTTATTCGCAATGTCTTTGAAATCACTACACTACCCATAAATCCTGAAGTGTGACACAACGTCTCTGATTGGTGGAGTTCGCCGTTACCAGGAAACGTTTACTGCACCCGTGAAAGTGAAAGACTGCTACCAGAGCACTAGTAATTTCGGCTCTTTTTAGTGAGCCGGATCTCTTGGAACGGCTCACCAACAAGAGCTGGCTCTTTCGGCTCCCAAACGGCTCTTCATATTACCGCTTACTGTATACCTTTTCTAATGGTGCCATGCCATAATTCCGACGCTCATTTTGACACGTGCGCGTGTGTTGACCTTTGTGTTCTCACACTGATCAAAATGCATCCAAATGCTGCTTCTTTTCCTTGTCTCATTCATCTTGTACTCACACGCTCGCACTCGTCTCTCTCCTCTTTTCCTCCTGTCAGTCACAGGCAACGTGTGTCGCTCATCGAAATCCCCCGCCCCTCGCTGCTTGTTCTCGTGATTGGTCGCTGGCTGCCATGCATGCGCCGTGACAACGCATAGCACGCGTAGAATGAATGCATGTAGCACCCGTAGCGTGGGAGAACAAAAAAGACAACGGCTCGCGTTCGGGAGCCGACTCCCATCGTTCACTTAAAAGAGCCGGCTCTTTGAGACAACTCGTTCGCGAACGACCCATCACTACAGAGCCCGTCTACGGAGACCTTTAGACACTCTGCTACTGAACTCCATCGCTTACCACAGCAACCATGATTTATATTAATGGAAAGTTAGAGTTCTGGTTAGAGCTGTAGAGGAAATGAGCTGTAACCGTGGAAAAATAATGTTGATATAGAATATGATAAAAATAAAAGTACAAATATATGATATGGCACTAGCAGTGCTTTTTAGTAATTTGGGTAGTATAAAAGCAAAGGAATGCATAATGTTGAATGAAAACGTAACTGGAATCCGAGACTGAATTCACATGTAGGCCTATTATAAAAACGAGTAGTTATTAATACGCGGTGACTGCAGTCAGCAAAGGGACGTACCATGTCGATGACAACGCTACACACTATATGAAACGCTATACACACAAACACACACAAATACATTAACACACACACACATATAATATATGACACAACTTATATTATAACAATATAATAATGACAAAGGTTATAAGATGCAAGAAACGCGCTAAACTATTGGGTTGAAACCATTGCGAAAAGGTTCGCAATGCATCATGGGATGAGTAGTTCCCCACTCGGTCAAAAAAATAATGTACACTTGTCTTGTACCTTTTCCAAATTCTTTTTTGGCCCGAATCAAACATAATCTGGTCACGACTACCTTGACGAACGATTGGCTTGGTTCCAGGCTTAAAACTCTTTATATACGGATTTTACGAAAAGTGGACGAGATAAATGCATGGGAAATTTACTTCCGGCACCAGAGCTGTTAAAAAAGGGGGCGGTCACTGTTACGCTCTTGTTCTTATTAGCAACCCACAAATGATTTTGTATATATTATTTAAAAATCATATAATAAATAACAGAGTACACCTATTTCTCCAACTGATGTTTTCACGGAGAAGTCGATTTAGTTTGACGCGAGGTTTAATTTAAGAAGTTTGACGAATGTGCAGTTCCGAAACAAAGTCCGCCGCGCAACCATTCAAACAACCTTTATTCACACACCCGTGGTTAACATCACACAGTTGCCCTTCAATGTAGTGTCCTGCTATCGCCCACTTTAGGTCCTACACTGTGTGTCACCGGTGAGGAAAACACGACATCGGGTTCAAACGATATACGGTGATTTTGATACTATGGCATCCAAGATCCTACCCGTGTTGAAGTGAGTACCACCACGTTATTGTACCATATTGCCGTCCTGCATCAGTGAGTGTGTGTGCATCTGTTTGTGTGTGTGTGCATCTCTGTGTGTGTGTGTGTGTGTGTGTGTGTTAGCATTAGCTTGCTAGCTAAACGACAAGACAGCGCTCACCGAGAGAGCTAACCGGGCTGCAAGCTTTTACTCGATATCATTAGTTTTAAGGTCACAAAGAACAACCAAATATAACTGTTGCAACAACAGCTACTTCCTTTAAGTAGAAGCTAAGTGAAATGATCATGGTATGATGCCACTAGTTATTAATGGTGATGTAAGCTCACTATATGTTTGTCTATGTGTTTGGAGACCCAGACCCAAGAGCCTGTAGTGTGTACACAGTGTGGGATCATCTGCAACCCTTGGTGTTTCAGATAACAGCCGTGTGGATTGGTTCTTGCAGGTTGACCAGCAAAGTGGCTGTGGCTGGAGGGGCCCTGTATGTTGTGTATGACTCCGGGCTCCTGGGAAGCGGTCAACAGGGCACCGAGGTCCTGGGAAAGGCGAAGACCGCCATCCCCCCTGCCATCAATGAGTGGATGAAGTATTTTGGGATGGAGGTAAACAGACAGACGGCATGCACATGGAGTTGAATGATGATCATGAGCGCATCATGTTCTTTACTTCGTTATGACATTTGTCATATTTCACCAGGGAATCCAATTAACTTATTTTAGCTTAGAGTTAATGATGTTCTATTTTTTTCTTTTTAATTATCTTTAGTTTTGTTATTGTAGCATTATAGTTGTTGACACATGCATGGATGTTTGTCCATACATGTGTGGGTCACTGTGTCACAAATTTCTTCAAAAGGAAAGGAAATAAGTACTAACTTAAGACTGAAGTCTTGCTGTATCCTTGCTGTATTAAATCTTGATTTCATCTAGCTGATTTGGTTTTGACCTCTGATTAGCATTGTGTGAACAATCATGCTTTTCTCTCCTCAAAGGCTCAAATCCCTGCATTGCCCACGATTGAGTTCTCCCCTCGTCAAACATGGAACTCAGGTAAGATTTGAGCACTATTCCTTGAGAGATTTTGCCTAGTCTGGCTTGTTGCTTGTGACCAATTTTTTTAAATGCTGTTCGCATCGATTGCTTTATTAGAAGAAAATGTGTAATAATATTTTGAAAAATAAGTTGTTCCAGTATTGCCTGATTTGTATTATTTTTTTCAGGAGTGCGCACAACAATTTCCACACTTTCGGAGGGACCCACAAAAATATGCGACTCTACCAGTCAAGGATTCCAGTATCTAAAAGATCTTACCAAATGATCCAGCACAACAAACTAAAATAGTAACATATTTATTAGTTATTTTATAATTTGTGAATGCGTTTTGGATCACATTTCACTCTTCAGAAATTGAGCAACAGCTTTAAGATCTACTCTCATTGGGGAAGAAGAAACTGAATATTGACTGAAAATTCGACATTAGCAAAACAAAAGTATGACAAACACCAACAATTATTTTCCTATTAAACTCCCTTGGATGAAAAAAGGTTTTGAATGTTTGTTTTATTTAGTCTGATAAATATTGCAAATTACACACAACGTATACTTGTAACAGTATATGTTAATTCTATGTAGCAGGCTCATGTTTTATCATTAACTGTTTTGATTTGTTGTGCCCACTGTCCCAACTCTTTTATAAAGATAACTCTTTTGTATATATTCAGTCTCACCATTTCCAGTTGTAAAATAAATATTCCTCAATTGATCAACCAGTTGAGAGTGAATTATTCATCCTAATTTAGTGTGCTTGAAAGGGCTTCAAACTAAATGTATAGTGGAAGGTCCCTTTCTGCCATAAGTAGTAGTTCTTCCGTGCAATATGTTAAACGTTTTTTTCACTGTTTATTGCAAAGCCTTCAGATACTTTGAAGAGAAAAGGAAATGTGCAAAAACTTTATTTATGACAGAATTTTGACACAAATTGCCTGTCGATGCTGCAACTTCAGTACAAGAGGGAAGGATATTTAAAGAATGAAGACTGCACACTGCCATTTGAATATCCACTCAACATCACACCAGAGAAACAAGTTGTGGCAACATTCCTCCATTATAATCACAATTTCTTTTTTTGAAACACATTCACTTGTTTAAATTAAATATACACATATTTTTTGTTATTTTAAATCCAGGTTTTTAATAACTCCAGATTATTGTAGACATTTTCATTCTTCCACGACCATGGTTGAAAGTTGTTTATGTCCACAAGTTTCTTCCTAGTGACACATGCAAATTTTGAACAGCCACATAATAGAAAAGCATGAAACCACAGTATACCTATAAACTCACTACTTAACTGAGGCGTACACAGAAGAGCCTGGAGGAGTGGCAGACATATATTCTTAAACCATGATATGATCCATTATAATAATAATACTTTTAATAATACCCTTCTGACGAGTAAAAGCAGTATTTAAAATATGCAGACTCCTGCTCAATATTTACCGCTTATGTAGTTTGATGATAACTGTCATATATTGTGACTTTATGTCCTAACTTTACTTTATACTACATATCTGTTTTGAGAAAAGCTGGTGTGAAATATTCACATACAGGTTGATCACAACAGGCAACATTACAATACATTTCAGAGATAAATTACAGATTAAATACTGTAAAATGTATGGACTAGTCTGTAACAAATAACTGTTACAAATTTACTTCATGCGTGTAAAGTGATGCATAATTTGCAGCATTGGCTCTAATAAGCATGTTGGGTCAAACAGGTCAAGAGTACCATAACCTAAACAAATATGAACTATACACAATATATAATGAGTGCTCCTTTTGTCACCAACAATCAGACATAACCAATGACTCAGCATGTTATCTTTGAAAATCAATTGTATACTGCATTTACAGTAAAGCATCATTGCACATGTTCTCTAATATAAACTGATGGTTGCGAATTTCTTTAAAACTCAAGTCACATTTACTATGTGGGACAATGAAAAACCGAGTGGTAAAGCTAGTAAGTTAGCAGAAGCGCAAGTATGTATGTATGTGTGTATATATATATATATATATATATATATATATATATATATATATTGCAGCGTGATTAGCCTGAAGGCACTTAATGATATTTAAAGTTAATGAGTAAATGTAGCAAACGGCAACATGCACAATAGAAACGTATGTTCCTTGTGCTTTAACGACCAATGGCATCTCTGCAGAAACCTGCCATCGACCACAGAGTGTGAGTTGGTTCGGTGTCAGACTGCGTATGGGACAGATTTTTTCAACCAAATAAGCAAGTATCCATTAAATAGTCGGCCGTCCATGGAGTTGCGAGTAAGAACGAGAGAGAGAAATAAAGAAAGATAGAAAATAAAAAATGAACAAACTAAAGAAAAAAAATACCTGCATAAGGACAAAACATATTGTGTTGGTAGGGGCAATTTATCAGTTGCAGCTACATATCTTACTTCTTACTGGTCCCCAAGTTTTCAAAATCTAAGTTATCCTTTGAGCAAATCAAGCACATTATGTCATTGATGTTAGCAATGAGAAAATTGCTTCCACACGATTTCTTTGCATAACTGTAAACATTTTATTACTTTGGAGATAATGTATTATTAAAGTATCTAACCGAAACTGCAGGTTTGTAGCTGTTGGTTACTAGGAGGTATCCACAGCATTTATATCATTATGTCAGATGTTGTTTGCACAATAGTCAAGCATAGCAATGCTACAGCGTTGCTGTGCAAACAAAAACAGCTTTTTTTTTTTTTTGTACAATGATTCAGCATATGTTTATGTTAATCCCCATAAAGGCTTTGAAATAAAACATCACGAGAGACAGGCCCCTCTGAGGAGGGAGAGGAAGGTAAAGTGTCCCTTGCCGTCTAGGTGGTCTTCACCAGGTCGTACACGTGGATGTGAAAGTCATCGTCGTACTTGATGTAGTAGACGGAGGGCTTGGCGGGCACCTGGTAGATGACCAGGCCTGTTCTCTTCACACCTTTGTCAGTAACATACTCTACCTGCTTACCCACCAGGCTCTCCGTCTCCTCCCCGGGCTTCCTGTCTGCGGGCAACAGATGCTTGTTCTCTGAGGAGAGGAACAAAGGAGTCATTAGCTCGTACCGAGTTAGTTTCTGTGTTTGAGTCGTTTACCAGAGGCTTTTATCCAGTGACTTGCAGTGAGGTCATATACAGGTCATTGAAGAGCAAGTAGAGGCCAGACAGTGCGCTCACATATGCCTACATGTGTAAGGCATGAGGGATCGAACTCAGGAGCTTTTTGAGTTGGGAGTCAAACACCCTTAGCCACTTCTACTGTCCCGCCTCCCCTGATCTCGTTTAGTAATGTTAGCTTTTAACGATAATGATTTCAATAAAATCACATCCTCCAACAGATTGATTCTACAAATATAAAAAGCTGGCCGACCCGTATCTCTCTCTTTGTTTACATGCCATGTTCAGCCGCCATATTCCTATGGTAGCCCAGAATGGACAAATGCCTCTCTAGAGGACGCTATCTTATCTTAGGATCGATATCTTACTCGCAAGCTGTGACCTACAGTTTGACAGCCTAAAAAACAAATGGGGGCGAGGGCGGGGGCGGGGGTATTCAGTTGGTTGCAATCTGAAACCTCACCCCTAGGTGCCACTGAATCCTACATACTGCCCCTTTAATGTGTTGTTACTGGTACCTGCTTCAGGTAGAATCCTCAGGTCTCCGTCGGCGTAGTCGTCCCACAGCTGATACATATAAAGCACAGGGTCCTTCTCGTAGGTGATGTAATACCAGTTGGTCATGATGGGGGCTCGCGAGAGGACCATGCCCCTCCACTCGTTCTTCTCGCCATCTTCTTTTTCAAAGAGATGCTCCACAGCTTTACCGACCAACTCCTCCGCCCCATGAGGTACTTTGATCTTGTTGTTCACTGCAAGACACAGAGGAGGCCAATATTACCTTGTTTTTCATGTATGGCCTTCAATTTCTCTAGATATATGATACATAGGGGGGTATATGCGTGTGTATACTGTTCTTGAAAATATTAGATTTGAGTGCTATTATTGTATATATATTATTATAGCTGTTGTTAATGTGTGTGTGTGTGTGTATGCGTGTGCCTGTGCGTACGTGTGCGCACACAGAGCATCTCGGTGAACTAATTCGATTCTGTAACCAAACAGGACACAAACAGAAGGTATCCAGCGAGGGTTGTGACCGAGTGAGAGCATGCCGCTCACCGACTCTCTCTGGAAGTACTTGTAGATTTGACACCCTCTCGTCCTTGAAGAGCTCGATCCCGTAGACGCAGTCGAATCCGTCATACTTAACCATGAACAGAGAGGGGTTAACTGTGAGCCGGTCCAGCACGGTGCCCTTCCATTTGCTCTGGTTCCCCTTTTCACGCCAGTTGTGCTGGATGCGTAGTCCCAGAATGCAGTTGGGGTCGGGGGTTAACGTGTCACTCAGTTCACCGCTGCTCCGCTTTCTTGGGAGGGGAAGAGGGATATCCTTACAGCATGTGTGTGTTGACTAACCATGTGTGTACTCTTGACTAACCATGTGTGTACTCTTGACTACACATACGTGTGTACTCTTGACTACACATGTGTGTACTCTTGACTACACATACGTGTGTACTCTTGACTACACATACGTGTGTACTCTTGACTACACATGTGTGTACTCTTGACTACACGTGTGTACTCTTGACTACACATACGTGTGTACTCTTGACTACACATACGTGTGTACTCTTGACTACACATACGTGTGTACTCTTGACTACACATGTGTGTACTCTTGACTACACATGTGTGTACTCTTGACTACACATACGTGTGTACTCTTGACTACATGCAATTGTTTGTTTATAATTATTTTCTATGTGTCATTATATGCCCCATTCTTGAGAACTTTATGGATTGGCTTAATAACTGTAATGGTCTGACATCAAATTGAAAACAAATGAAATGATTTTCGTATCCATCACAAAAAAAGGGAACTTCATCGAAAATGTAATTGGGTGTAAATGCATCATGTAGGATGCAAATCAATATGTTTAGTTTGTTATATACAAGTGCTTAACAATGATAACAATAATAACTCATAAGATATTTATGTGATAAACATATCTATATCTATATGTATGTATTAGGTATAGATATATATGTATTATTATTAATATTGTTATTACTATTGTTTGTAGTAGTAGTAGTAGTAGTAGTAGTAGTAGTAGTAGTAGTAACAATGATACAATTTGTATGCTAAAATACACATACAGTTGTGGCAACATAATATACTGTATGGCTGTATTGTTTTGTGTTGTGTTGTGTTTCTACATACCTGCCCCTTTTCTTGGACATGCCTCTAGAAATTCAAAGGCAACTAAAAATGGGGAGAAGGTAGACGTTCAATTATGACTGGAATGGAACTCACTGTTGCAATGCTTCAGATATCGGCTAGGGCACAAGGCCTCCAGTTGAAGTGAGATGTGGTCTACGCAGCAGGGACTGACAAGCCCGTCTGCCAATGGCTTAGCATGGAGGAATAACTTCCTGGTGATTCTCTTAAACTACCTATCTATGGAGGTCACCGTTTGATCCAAACGCGTATCTCAAGGCAGGACAATATACCTCGACGTGTCAGCGACGGGCAATAATCGATCACTCTAAATCCCATAGAGTCACGTGTCTGTAACATAATGAAATGTAATAGAGAGTGGGTGTTTCACAACTCTGTCATAAACGTTCTGGATCTAGAAAAAAAAAATATGTACCGGCTAGACTTGCCGCAGCTATTGTCTTGATACTATTAGCCACCACGCAGGGTTGAATCCATGTTATAACAGTTTATACTCACTACAGTAACCTACCTTACCTGTACTGAGGACAACACACCTACAATGTGCTATAGCAATAGGTTATCAATAATTCTGCCCTGTCCATTCTCCACCTCAATGCAGATGTTAAAAAGTAGCAGCAGCTACACCTGATTTGTGTGCATTCGATGGTGAAATGAAACGATAGATCCGGTGTGAAAGCCGTAACGCATGCTCTTATTGACATATCTGTTACCTTTATGCTGATTTCATAGCAATATCGTTTAGCAGGTCTTGCTGAGAAATGGAGCCACACACAACCCGCCCATGCAAAACCTCGCGAAGCATATGGAAAATGGTAGGGCGGACGGAAAAACTACACTACCCAGCGCCTCTCCATGCAGCTGTGGTGGACACGTTCGCACTGAACTCTGGGAAGTGGTGTCCCGAAATAGACGACATTGAATCGTATCGTATGCGGTCGTATCGTATGCGTTAAATTGACAGTAACCAGGTAATGCTATTTTATACAGGGACTGTTTAAAATAACAGCAATCACCAGAATTTGCTCATTTGAATTGGGCATCGTTTATGAAAAAAAAAATATTATTTTGAAAAACATTTATAAAAATGGTATAACAGGTCAACTCAATTGTATGGGTAAATGTAACTACACACGTGTATGATAGTTTGTTTTTGTAATATGCATGTGAAAATATAAAAAGAGGGTTATTGTAACCTATAGGATAGTGCACTTTTTTATATAGTCCAGCAGATGGCAGTGTTGGAGAGGGAAACGAGGAATCTATGTTTTTGGCTTCGACAATATTGCACTATGCGTTGTCTGATACAACTCCACCAGCACCAACGTGCTGGTTTAGCTTGACTTCATTGTCTCTTTCTTGGATAACTTTTGTATGGTAATCAAAACCCTATCTCAACCATTATATTCTTCGAACCATCTACCATGTGATGATGATAGCCTAGTTCCATAATAACACATTATGTTGAATCAGAAAACACAAATGTTTGCTATGAATGGATGGCGTTTACTTTTCATGTTAAGAAAGGCCTACTTATAGCTAGATAGAAAATAAAAAGTGGTTAGTACATTTTTCTAAACGCATACACACATCAAGTCATACATCGTTTTTTGGGGTAATCAATCCATGCAAGAAACTTGGATATGTCAGTATAGATGTTAGGTACATTTGGGTAGTCACAGTTTCCACCATAGTTAAACGATACAATTCCAACAGCCATCTTGTTGCACACCAGAGGTCCTCCAGAGTCCCCCTGTAAAATAAAAAATAATTCACTCATTCATTCAAATCTTACAGCGTGGCTAAGTCACGCCCACCTCATGCGTCACGCCTGGACCTCAGAAACGCACGTATGAGTCAGATAAATTGAAAAAGTTTCGTTTTCAATCTAAATCTGCGTAAATGGTTTCTGGCAAAGATTCTGATTAAAATCGAAACTTAAAAAAAAATAAGCTCCGTTGACTCCCATAGGCACTATACATTTGTTCCGCTTCTAAGGTCCAGACGTGACGCATGAAGTGGCCGTGAATTAATAGCAGAGATGAATTTTGGATAAAATATGATTTCACATATGGGCCTACCTGACAAGCACCTTTCTTTGTCTCATATCCACCTGCACAGATAATGTTTGCTGGGAGAGTTTTTCCAACCTTGGCCCATTGCTGCTGACAAGTCCTCGAGTCAATAGTAGCCACATTGACCTCTCTAAGTTTATCAACAGCAGAGCCCCTACTTTTGATAAAACCCCATCCGGCTACAAGACATGGGGTGTTATTTTTGATCTTCATCTTCTTATTTGGAAGTTTAATTGGTTTTATTTTTGATGGTCTTGACAGCTAAAAAAATAATAACAAGCATTAAAATGATTGACTTCAAGAGGAAAAAAGGTTAAAAAAAAAAAAGGTACAGAGGAAAAAAACAAAACAAAATATTTAAGTATTTTGTATACATCAACCTATCTACACAAAATAACAAAATATATAAGATATTTGATGAAAGTAGAAAAAAAATGTTCTCACTTTTAGCATCATTATGTCAGCCCCATTTATAGGATACATATAGTCTGCGTGTTTGCATTTTTTGACGTTGTATCTCATTGTTCTCTCGTTGACCTTGCGGAGGTCATTGGTTCCAAGAACTACCGTCACATTGGTCTTCGTTCTGAATACAATCATGAAAGCAGCTTTTTATTTATAAGACTTCTCAAAATGCAAATATTTTAATATTCCCCTCCCACCATTATTAACATCTTGCAGTTTTCCGATCATTTCTACATTTCACCTACTTGATGTCACAGTGGGCAGCAGTGAGTACAATGTCCTTTTTAATTAGAAATCCGCCACAGAAATGTTTCCCATTGTTCTGCACAGAAGCCATGTACTGCAACGATTTGGGCGGGACTTCTGTTCCTTTAATAATTTCCCCTCCAAGTGCTTATAATGAAAAGAAAAGCAAAGAGTTCATGTTTTTTATAAGGCAGAAAATAAAGCTATACACAAACACAAACATGTATATTATTATATGTACAATATATTTGGGGATAATGCAGATAACTGTTGCACTATTGGTAATTTCCCAATCAATAATACTATGCAATACTTGTGTATTATTTATTTGATCATTACTGTGTATATCGTTATAAAATGTTCTTACCTTTTTGCACGGAACATGCCAGCACAATAAAGAGGAGTGTGTGTAAGCGAAACATCACGATGGCACGCAGCACTCTGAAAAGTGATGTGTCACAAGGAGGTTGAGATGCCCTTAACTCGTGAAGATGACGGTGGAACTTACAGATGACGGGAACATTGTGGTCATGCAAGTTTTGCACAGTAACGCCTGCAGACTTCACTCAGCTCCACGTCTGAACCGCAGAGACCGCGGGGCACCTTCTCTGACTCACGTGTCGGTGTGAAGAGCTCACATTGAGGTTTTCATGTCTTCCTTTTAACGAGACCACTGCATTGTTTCAGTTTGGTTCCTTTAACTAATTCCACTCAGTGTACTTCTTTATCTGTTATAACGGTCATGATCTCCCTCTCAGTCGTCTCATTCTCCCCTCTGTCGTCTCATTCTCCCCCCTCAGTCATCTCATTCTCCCCCTCAGTCGTCTCATTCTCCCCTCTCAGTCGTCTCTCTCCCCCCTCAGTCGTCTCATTCTCCCCCCTCAGTCGTCTCATTCTCCCCCTCTCAGTCGTCTCATTCTCCCCCCTCATTCGTCTCATTCTCCCCTCTCAGTCGTCTCATTCTCCCCCCTCAGTCGTCTCATTCTCCCCCCTCAGTCGTCTCATTCTCCCCCCTCAGTCGTCTCATTCTCCCCTCTCAGTCGTCCCATTCACCTTAGCTCCCAGTGTTTTCTCACCGGCCGCTCCTTCTCCTCACCTACCTGCCTGCCACTCTACTCATCAGCCCAACTCCCCTCACCTGTTTGCCCTCAGCAGCCTCTGATCACCGATCAACCCGGTATATAGACTCTCCCCTCAGTTCACTCCTTGCCAGATTGTTCTACGTCTCCAGTACTAGTCTCTCCAGCGTTTTCCGGACTGATTCCCGTTATGGACCCTGCCTGTCCCCGACCTGTCTGTCTCTGTCTCTGTCCCGGTGATCCACTCTGCCTTCCGCCCCCAACAACGGATCCTGCCTGCTCCCAGCCTGTCTTCTGTCTGCCCTGCAAGTAAAAGACTTTACTGACAATCTGCCTGCCTGTGTCTGCTGCATTTGGGTCCTCTCCCGACCCATTACATAAACCTGCACTATGTAACTTTTACTACTGCGGCTATTTACTCCATTTAACTAGAATGTTTCCCAAGAATAAAACAGACAAGTCCGCAAGTATCCACAGGCATACTCATAGGCATCAATGCATTGCTACATGTTGTCTCCCCTATTATGAGTTCAGCCCTCCAGTTTCTACTGTTGAATTGTATTCTGAATCCGCACCTGTGCTACGGTCCTCATGCCTATTTATTCCCTCTGCCCCCTCACTCCCTGCTGTATCGTCACAAATGTTTATCGTGTCGTATTCTGCCGGAATGTGGTTCCTAGTTGTGACTATTAAGAATAGTGGTTTTGAGACAAGTTTCTCAGCTTTCTTCTCTGTGTTTTGTACTGTGTTTGCACTTGCTTCAGTAAAGAAGTTATTTTGTTTTTACATAGGCCTACTCCTCGCTGCCTGCTGCCTCTTCTTTCCATACTTGGATCTACACCCAAGCCAGACTGAACAATTTTCCCCAGGTCTGTATTTGCTTAATATGACATGGTCTATTGTGGGAACCGGTCAGAGTAGCATTCTGTTCCCCAGCCCCGCGGCTTGGCTCTCAATCATAGGACTACACTTGAGGGAGCTTATCAAATGGTCTGAGTCATTGAATCACCAAAAGCCATAGCTTTATTCTTCTTCTGATTTACTATTGTTTGCAACAACAACAAATATAATTATTCAAGTCTTTAGCTATGAGCCAAATACTGTTTGAACTCCCTAAAAAGACAAAGTAAAAATATATAACTAATTTAAATTGGGACATTAATGTTGACGATGTCACAAGCCCTTCCTTGTGATGGCTACTTTACCATCAGTGTGGTAGAGTAGCCATCTAATTCTGTCATTAGACTAGGGGACGCTCCATACACATAGCATAGCCTGATTGGAAACTATCCTTTAGCATTCATACTTTTGTATTTTGCTGATAGCCAGCAGCCAAAGATCACCACAGAACGTAGACTGGGACTTTGATAACAAATTTCGAACTGTCCATATTTTCTTGAATCTTTCTCTGAACTTTATTTGATGCTCCACCAACTCAAGGTGATTGGAATATCTGACTGTGGTTCTGGAACACATAAAGATGGAGCTTTTTCCGGATAATCCAGCAGATGAAGATGTTGGATAACGCATGCCAGCTAAGGCTTTGGGCTTCCACAGGCATAATGCATAGTCCAATGCAAACCAACTTATTCTGATGCATGGATCTTGTTATTCTGACAACAAGATCCATGCATGAGATAAACTTTTCCCTGACTGATGTATTTATATTGATCGTATATATATATTGAAAGTTTATTGAATGTTGTTCAGAAGCACTGCCTGATACAACTAGAATATAATGCAACTACTGTATATAGCCTATGGTCTACATCTTCAAACAATCTACTAAACACAGCATTGCACATTTAGCTTGAATATATAAAAATACACACTAATCAATCTTGCATTTTCTCTTGGGGTTATTAATCCATGGCACAAACTTTGTTATGTCAGTGTATACGTTAGGTACATCTGGGTAGACACAGGTATGGTTGTTAAATGATACCATTCCAACAGCCATCTTATTGCATTCAAGAGGTCCACCAGAATCCCCCTGAAAATAAATCAAAAACACAAAATAATTCACCCAAAGAATCAATTATCAAAGTGGACTTATGCTAAATAGAATTCACATACCTGGCAAAAACCTTTATTTGTTCTGTATCCACCTGCACAGATAATATTGGCTGGCAGTTTATTACGCCATGCCTTCTCACAGGTCTTCCGGTTGATAGTAGACACGTCGACCTCTCTCAGATTAGAGCCCTTACCACTGCGTCCAGTGGCGCCCCATCCGGCTACAAAACACGCAGCATTGTCTTTGATTCTCGTCCTCTTATTTGGCAGTCGAATTGGTTGAATTTTTGTGGGTCTTGAAAGCTAGGAAAGAACATTCAAATAATGGATTGATTTCAAGGTACTGTGTGGAGCATATTAATAGACATATGAGTGGGTTGTTGGTCATATTGCTTCACATCAATTATAAGAAACTTAAAAAGTACTTCTCACTTTGAGAATCATTATGTCATTCCCAGACACAATGTGTCTAAAGCCATGATGTTTACATTTTGTGACATTGTATCTCATTGATTTCTCGTCGACTCTGTTGAGGTCATTGGTTCCCAGAACAACCGTCACCTTCGGGTAGTCCCTGAATAACAAATTCAATTTCTAATTATTGATATCTTGGACTCCATACACATACATTCCCATACAAATATTTCTGATTTAAATATTTCCCTCCCATCGTTAATTACCACTTGCATATGTCGGATCATTTCTACATTTCACCTACTTGATGTCACAGTGGGCAGCAGTGAGTACAATGTCCTTTTTGATTAGAAATCCGCCACAGAAATGTCCCCCATTGTGTTGCACAGAAGCCATGTACTGCAATGAGTTTGGTGAGACTTCTTTCCCGTTAATAATGGTACCGCCAAGTGCTTATACGGAAATACAAAAACAATTCGTAGTATTCATTAGTATTGGTAAGCCAGAAAATAAACCAAATATACTGTACATTTCATAATTTGACCAAATTCTGTTAATTATTGTATTTATTAAAAATATGAATTAATTCATTTGACGGTCAAAAGAACACTCTAATCTATTATTTATTAAACAATGATTCACATTGTTATAAAATATTATTACCTTGTTGCACTGTACATGCCAGCACAATAATGAGGAGTTTGAGTAAGCGATACATCACGACGGCACACAACAGTGTCAGGCTGTCGAGATGCTCTTGGTATACCCCAGATATGGACCTTTGCTTAACGTTAGACCAACCTACAACCTATAAACCTTCTACACAGCAGGAAGTCTGAGTGAGTTTCACTTCCTACCACTTCCTATTTGACCTCCTACCTCACATTAAACTATTTGAGACAAGTTTCTTTGCTTAATATGACATGGTCTATTGTGGGAACCGGTCAGAGTGGCATTCTGTTCCCCAGCCCCGCGGCTTGGCTCTCAATCATAGGACTACACTTGAGGGTATCAAATGGTCGGAGTCATTGAATCACCAAAGGCCATAGCTTTATTCTTCTTCTGATTTACTATTGTTTGCAACAACAACAAATATAATTATTCAAGTCTTTAGCTATGAGCCAAATACAGTTTGAACTCCCTAAAAAGACAAAGTAAAAAAATATAGCTAATTTAAATTTGGACATTAATGTTGACGATGTCACAAGCCCTTCCTTGTGATGGCTACTTTACCATCAGTGTGGTCGAGTAGCCATCTAATTCTGCCATTAGACTAGGGGACGCTCCATACCTGACCAGCAGCACCGGATCCCCTCAGGGCTGCGTTCTTTCTCCCCTGCTCTTCTCCCTGTACACCAACAGCTGCACCTCCAGTCACCAGTCCGTCAAGCTCCTGAAGTTTGCGGATGACACCACCCTCATTGGGCTCATCTCTGGCGGAGATGAGACTGCCTACAGGTGGTGAGATTGACCACCTGGTGACTTGGTGTGCCCAAAACAACTTAGAGCTCAGTGCTCTTAAGACAGTGGAGATGGTTGTGGACTTCAGGAGGAACGCAGCCCCGCCCTCCCCCATCACTCTGTGTGACTCCCCAGTCGACACTGTGGAGTCCTTCCGCTTCCTGGGCACAGTCATCAGCCAGGACCTCAAGTGGGAGCAGAACGTCAGCTGCGTCACCAAAAAGGCACAGCAGAGGATGTACTTCCTGCGGCAGCTGAAGAAGTTCAACCTGCTAAAAGGCTATGATGGTGCACTTCTACACCATCATAGAGTCCATCCTCACCTCCTCCATCACCATCTGGTACGCTGCTGCTGCTACGGTCAAAGACAGGAGCAGACTGCAGCGGATCATCCGCTGTGCTGGAAAGGTGATCGGCTGCAACCTGCCGTCCCTCCAGGACCTGCACGCCTCCAGGACACTGAGCCACTGCGTGCAGGGAAGGTCATGTTGGACCCCTCCCACCCCGGACATCAACTGTTTGAAACACTCCCCTCCGGCAAGAGGTTGAGGTCTGTCAAGACCAAAACCTCACGCCACAAAAACAGTTTCTTCCCGTCTGCAACCGGCCTCATCAACAACGGCCCCCGGACCCCCACTGACACGCTCACTACCCCCCCCCTTCACCCTCCACCACACACAGTCATCTGCCTATGATGACAACAAGTTTTGCACTACTTGCATCATTCTGCACTATTGTATATATTATTCTTCTTATTACGGTTCATATGTATATAGAGTGTCTTTTTATTTCATTTTTTATTTTTGGAAATTATCTTATTTAATTTTTTGGACTTGTGTTCTTGACGGCAGTACTTGCTTTATTGTTTATTGTTTAATGTTTATTGTTTGTAAATATCATGCGTACTGAAGACCAAGACAAATTCCTCATATGTGAAATTGTATTTGGCAATAAACCTTTTCTGATTCTTCTGATTCTGATTCTGATACACACAGTGTAGCCTTATTGGAAACTATCCTTTAGCATTCATACTTTTGTCTTTTGCTGATAGCCAGCAGCCAAAGGTCACCACAGAACGTAGACTGGGACTTTGGATAACTTCTTTTCCAATCTTTTCTTGAATCTTTCTCTGAACTTAATTTTATGCTCCACCAACTCTAGGTGATTGGAATATCTGACTGTGGTTCTGGAACGCATAAAAATTGAGCTTTTTCTGGATAATCCAGCAGATGGAGATGTTGGATAATGTTAACGCATGCCAGCTAAGGCTTTGGGCTTCCACAAGCATGCTGCATAGTCCAATGCAAACCAACCCACTCAACTGTTGGTTGAGTGGGTTGGTTATTCTGACAACAAGATCCATGCATGAGATAATTTTTTCCCTGACTGATGTATTTATATTGATCACATTAACAGTTTATTTGATAACTTTTTAATGGTGATCTATGATGATGCTGAGTCAGAACATAAAAGGGTTTGCTGTGGAGGAAGTTTATTGAATGTTGTTCAGAAGCACTGTCTGATACAACTAGAATATAATGCAACTATATCTTACGGTCTACATCTTCAAACAATCTACTAAACACAGCATTGCACATTTAGCTTGAATATATAAAAATACACACTAATCAATCTTGCATTTTGCTTTGGGGTCATTAATCCATGGCAGAAACTTTGATATGTCAGTGTAGACATTAGGTAGATCTGGGTAGTCACAGGTAAGGCCGGTATATGATACCATTCCAACAACCATCTCATTGCATATAAGAGGTCCACCAGAATCCCCCTGAAAAAAAATCAAAAACACAAATTTATTCACCCAAAGAATCTGTTAGTAAAGTGGACTTGCTAAATGGAATTCACATACCTGGCAAAAACCTTTCTTCGTTTTTTATCCACCTGCACAGACAGTTTTGTCTGGGAGAGTTGCCCATTCCCGCTGACAAGTTCTCCACTCAATATCAACCTCTCTAAGTTTATCAACAGCAGGGCCCTCAGTTTTGATAGAACCCCATCCGGCTACAAGGCATGGGGTGTTATATTGCCATTTGGAAGTTTAATTGTTTTTATTTTTGATGGTCTTGACAGCTAAAAAACCCCCAAAAACATTATAATTATTGATTTCAAGTTACGTAGGAAAAAAAAACATAAAACATTTCGTACAAGCAAAATATTTGGTATACATCTACCTATCTACACAAAATAACAAATATAAGATGTTGGATAAAAGTAGAAAAAGCATGTTCTCACTTTTAGCATCATTATGTCATTTCCCATTTATAAGATGCGTATAGTCTGCGTGTTTGAATTTTTTGACGTTGTATCTCATTGTTCTCTCGTTGACCTTGCGGAGGTCATTGGTTCCCAGAACAACCTTCAACTTCCTGAATAACAAATTAAATATCTAATTATTAGGATCTTGGAGTCCATATACATAGATTCCCATACAAATATGTGTGATTTAAATATTTCCCTCCCATCATTAATTGCAACTCGCATATGTCGGATCATTTCTACATTTCACCTACTTGTGAATTAGAAATCCGCCACAGATATGTTCCCCATTGTCTTGCACAGAAGCCATGTACAGCAATGATTTTGGCAGGACTTCTCCTTCAATAATTTCCCCTCCAAGTGCTTATATGGAAAATCAAAAACAATTGTCATTAGTAAGCCAGAAAATAAACCAAATATACATTTCATAGTTTGACCATGTTCTATTAAATATTGTATTTATAAAAAATATGAATGAATTAATTTGACGGTCAAATCTCTCTAATCTAACACTCTAATCTATTATTTATTATTCTTATTATTCTTACATTGTTGCGCTTACAAGCATGCACACTCACCGTCACTTAACATGCGTGCTTGTGGTTCGGAAACAAATCTGAAACAAATATTTGTTCTCTCACACTAAGAGATGTATTTCCTTGTAATTACACGCACAAACCCACACGTGTACACGGACGCAAACACAAACGCGAACCCACAATAAGAGCGTGAGAGAGCTAGATGGTGGGCCAGATACGGACCTTTGCTCAACGTTATACAACCTACAATAAACCTTTTAGACAGCAGGAAGTCTGAGTGAGTTTCACTTCCTTCCACTTCACACTAGACCTCATATTAAACTATGCTATCAATGTTCGCCCTAATGATGATTCATGACGATCTCGGGCTCTCAGGACAGATAACACCTGGGAGAACCGAGCTAGATGCCCACAGGGTTCACGTTTGTCTTGTAACCATTACCCGATGCGGGTGTCCTACATGCGGGCCCTTTGCGGCCCTCACAGCCCCAGGCATGTGGAGTATGCCTGCCACGTGGGGCTCGGCTAGTCAGGACCGCATACCTGCGGCATGGCTAGGCTTTAGCGCTAATGTGGCGCGTGTGCCACTCAGCAGACCTGTCTCATGTCCAGCCAGTGAGTTTCAGACGCGGCCGCTAATCCACTCAGTGATGAGAAGGCCTCGGCCTGACGCTGCCAAGACTTCCAGGCACTCCCAGCCCTGAGACTGACACCAGATTCAGTTGCAGGACATGAAGATGGACTGGCTGGTGGTTTGGTTCCATGGGAGGCTTTTATTCTGTCTTTCAACTGAAGTTAGCTGCTCCTTGTCACTGGTGATTGAAATTACAGACTACTCTGGTTTTTTTTATCTTATCTTATCTATGCATGCACACACACACACACACACACATGCACACACACTCACACACACACACGCACACACACACACCCACACATGCACACACACACACATGCACACACACACACACGCACACACACACACACACACACACACACACACACACACACACACACACACACACACATAGTGTGCATACAAGCGTGCACACTCACCATCACGTGATGAGAAAAGGATTGTGCGGTTGAATTTTACAAGAAGAGGATGTTTTACGTGTGCAACATGCCTTTAACATGCGTACTTGTGGTTCGGAAACAAACATTTGTTTTCTCACACTAAGAGATGTATTTCCTTGTAATTACACGGACAAACCCACACGTGTACACGGACGCAAACACAAATGCAAACCCACAATAAGAGCGTGAGAGAGCTAGATGGTGGGCCAAACATGAGAACACACTCAGAAACCCACAACCCACAAGCACACAAACTGCAAACTCAACCATCCGTCTTGGGCTGCTAGCATTATACATATAATTATACATTATACAACGTGGTTTCTGTCACAAAACGAGGTCTAATCCTTATTTCAGGGTCTCGCAATTCTGGCCCCTGAACAAATGGCCGACAAATGAGAAGGATTAGCGAGGGCCTGTGGATAGTGGAGGGTCTGCCATTGATCTGCGGTGGTCCCGGGCTCTTCCAGGGCTCTTCCAGGGCCCACTCGGTCTGAGTAAGAACATACAGGGCCACTCCAGGGCCCCTGGGCCACAGAGAGACACACAACACACACAATTAGTCTCAGGAGCGGCAATAAAAGTTCTATAAGCGCTTTAAAGTTGTTGGTTGGCCTCCTACCCCTATCACCCCCACCCTCCCAACTCCACCACTACTGCTCCCTCAACCCCTGTACTTCCCTTTGCTTCCTTCCTTTCTTCCTTCCTACCTTCCCTCCCTCACCTCATCCTTTATTTATTTTTCTTTCTTTCTTTCTTCCTTCCCCCCTTCCATCATTCCGTCCCTCCCTCGCTCCTTCATTTCTTCCATCCTTCCGTCCTTCCTTGGTTCCTTCCTCTCTCCCTTCCCTCCGTCCTTTCTGTCCCACCCACCAGAGGTATTTCCCATAACTGTGAGAGATGGTGACTATAACAGGGGATATCCAGAGCTCTTGGGTGGGTTGTCAGTGACAACCAGTGACTTGTGGCCCTGTCTACATTTGCTAAGGACTCCCACAATCAGTTTCGGTCTGACAAGTTGCCATTTCACAGTTTAAGTGGAGGGTATTTTTTGTTTTCACAGCTAATGCGTATTTTTTGCTGTTGCCGATTTAACCTCCAAAACACATAGACGGTTAATTATGTTCAGCATATTTAGTATTATTTTATATTATTAATGTAATTATATTATCATTATATTATTGAGAATGACAATTTGGTTGAAAGCTCGTAAAATAAATCTTCAAAATGATATCCTAACTTACCACGTGAAACCTGTTATTCACATTTGAAGCAGTAACCTTGCACAACTCTGTCTGTGAGTCATTCACGTACACCTGTCCACAGCCGTACGCTAACTGCACTCACAACAACACCTGTGCGTACAGTGTAAACACGTCTAACGAGGATTAGATGTTCACTGATTGGCTGTCCACGTCCATTGGCCTTACCGTACTATCTGCAGGACATTCCAGGTTGATTTTGCACAGTATTTGGGTTTTTCCTTTTGCTGTTTGATCAAAGGCAGCGGCTCTCGATTAGGACTGCCAAAGGATTCTTCTTGTTTTGCTGGCGAGAGCACTGACAGGACAGAGGTAAAACAATGCTAATTACAGGCTCCCATTGGCTGCCCCTGGAACAGAGATCAACATTCAGTCTCACCTCCAGGCCAAGACGAAAGGAAAGATTCTTGGCAAGCGGAGGAGTCAGGAGGAGAGGAGAAAAGGCGGAGGACATTGTGACAATCAAGAGAACAGGCTAAAATAGGATTACTCTGTGTTGGCTATGGAGAAGAGTTTCAATATGGACTGGATTGGAATGCAGTTGCTAGTAGTTGGAACTGAGTTCATGTTAACCCTCAGAACGTGTGCTTCCGCACATTTTACGGTGCACATTCGTAACCCCAATGTTTTGAAAGAGAAAATAATTCAAATGCATTCATACTGCACTAATAATGTCAATGGGAAATGTCCCCTCATACCAGCTTGTGTACACTGATGTCATACCACTGATACCGATGATTCCCATGCAGCGATGTAGAACCAGCTTTTGTTTTATTTCTAGTCTTTTTACACAGTGTGACCCTCCTGCCGCTGACTATTGTCATGATGACACTGACCATAAGGGACATTATGTTAAATATAAGGACTGTGATGCCTGAGGTCCTCTTCAACAGCAACAAGTGTCACTGTTATGAATGTTGGGGACGACACAAGTAATTCATACATGTTTATTGTTCTTTTTTTGACCAGACTGAGCGTGAGTCAAGGCACTCAATTTATGTGCGTGATGGAAATGTTTATTTGAACTGTACATTTTGATTATCCAGCCTTACATAAGTAGTGTCAATGGCCAAAAAGAAATTTGCACCAGTAATTCATTTAGCTTTTATCAAGATTTAAATTTCAGTAACATACAAACTGAGCTGGATATGGGCATTAATACAATTTGGGTTGTTGTTTGTTTGTGTGTGTGTGTGTGTGTGTGTGTGTGTGTGTGTGTGTGTGTGTGTGTGTGTGTGTGTGTGTGTGTGTGTGTGTGTGTGTTTCAGGACTAAATACACAAAGTAGACAATAATATTAGGCTTCAAACAATTATACAGTACAAAAGTTTTAAATATATTAAAGGTTCTATTTGCAACAACGTTTTTGTTGAAGAAATGTTAGCACAACCTGACAAAAAAAAAGAGATATCCAGACACTACCGTATACATAAGAAAGTAATTGACAACCTTAAAACTACGTGTCGAGTTCTTTATCTACGGCCTCTATAATGCATACAAAACGCTTTTAATAGGATAACGCATTAGCTCACTACTGAATCTTCAACCGACGGCATCATTGTTTTCTACAGCCCTCGCGGCTACGTAAGTGTGATCTGCATGAGTGCTGCATGTGAGAGGAAGCGTGCGCTAAAGACGACCGCACGCAGCGCGCATCAGGTTCAAACCGCCCAGATGACATCGCCCTATTGTGTTACCGTCGACTCTACGAGCGAACGAGGAGAGAGCGGAGGTGCTGGAGGTGGATGCGTGGCACGCTGTCCCGCTCGTGTAAGGTCCGTCCGTGTGCAGCCGGTCGCTTTCTGATTGGCTATTCCGAGTGGTGCCGTTGGGGGGAACGTTTTCAGTCCCAGTGGGACTCCGCTGTCCCCGCCGGCGCCCTTCGATCGCTGTGTGTGTTTTCCCTTCCGTTTAGGGATCGATTTGATGATTTGGATGATTGCAGACCGAAGGATCTGACTGGTTGATGTTCGTAGCGACTGGAAGGTCTCTCTTGTTGTTGATGCCGAGCCTGGACAGTTCGATTCATCACACACTCTGCTCGTCACACTCTTATAGTCTTTCAGAACTGATTCTGAATGCTGATTCCATCTGAGGCTATATTCAAGTTTGAATATATTTTGAATACAGAACAAACAAAAGTATTGGACAGAAAAAAAAAACCCTCAGGTTCACTGTAACTCTATAATATTGGATAATGTCATATCGTTAGACCTTTTTTTCTTTTACTAAAAGGGGTCAATGGAAAAAAATAACTTAAAACATTGATATACTAACCCCAACTGTGCTGTGATCTCTCTCACACACGCACGCACACGCACACACACACACACACACGCACGTATTACCAACAGCAAACAATGTACACGTACGGGACACAGGAGGAAAGAATAAAACGATAAAGACGACAGGGCGACCTATCAATCATCATCTGCTGCGACACTACAGCCGCCAGAGGCACGGCTGGCGGAGCGGTCGACCGGGGTCCGCCCGACAAAAGTTCAGCCGGGCTAGGAGGGGAGCATGGGCAGGAAGTGGGTGGAGGGGTGTCTCCGGCGAGCCTTGTGGCCCCGCCGCGGCTTCCCCCGCCCGTTGAGGGACACGAACATCTGCCTGCCGCCGTGCTTCCAGCGCAGAGAGCAGTACGTGTTGTAGCCGTTCTCCTCGATGCGCTCCTTGAACTTGCAGTTGGGGCTGTATTTCACCTGGAGCAGGGAGGGGGAGGAGGGGGGGGGGGGGGGGGGGGCAGGGGGAGAGGCAGAGCAGAGGCTGTTTGTACTCATCCTGTCACCATGCTTGTCGCTGGTCGAAGGTACGTAGAGTCCCCCTAGAGTTCCTTCAAACTCTCGGGGACTTTAGGGGAGGGAGTGTTTTGGTGTTCTTGAGTTCTGCACAGCCTCCCCCCCCCCCCTTACACCCCCCTCCACCCCCCTCCTACCCCGCTCTTACGGTATGTTGTACGTCCTTGCACTTGAAAATAGTACTACGCATTTTGTATTTTTGCGTCTTATCCTAGCTATCGTTGTTGCATACAGGGAATGGGTTAGCCTAGCGATTGTAAGTGCTTGGCACTTGTTTCTAGGAATATCTTTACTGTACTAGCAGCGATTTATATTGTCGTTTCTCTTTCTGCTGACAAATGTACTTATAACGTAAGTCGCTTTTTGGATAAAAGCGTCTGCTAAATGCCCTAAATGGTAACGTGAATGTAAATGTAACTCTTTCAATCAAATGGTCTACAGATCTGTTCCCATGGGCGGTGAGTAGTGTTTATCAGGTAGTCAGAGTGCCTTGAGAGATATTGTAGCGATACGGCATTCCGGTGCATTCCCCCCCCCCCCCCCCCCCCCCCCAACTCTAGACGCTTATCCTCATTCCACAAATACGACCTCTTCGAGATACCATCGCCATAGTAACCTGTCATCACTTCCTATCTCCTTCGTGTCTAAAAAGGGAGGATTCGGGAGTTGAGGGTTGAAGTACGCCCTGTTCGGTCTACCGCGTCAAGTGAGTCCACTCAGCTTATCTGCGCTCGGGGACCGATCGCAACTCCCTGATTAACTCCCTGATTAACTCCCTGATCTCTCTCTCTCTCTCTCTCTCTCTCTCTGTCTGTGTTTAGCGAGATTTAAAAAGATGTAAAAAGGCAGGCACTAGACGCCACATGTCTGAGGTGAACCCCGACGCACGCTGTGTCTGACTCACACAAAGAGAGGTGGCCGCTTTAGCAGGGGGGGGGGGGGAAAGCCTACATGTGTGAACAACAATTGGAAGATGGCACGCAAAGACTTTGAGAGAGGGGGGGAGAGAGAGGGGGCTGGGGGGGCGGGGGGAGAGAGCAGCTGGCTCTTTGTCGTGGTCCGTCAGGCTGCTATCTATTTTGACAGTAGAAGAAACCCTCTCAAGCTTGGCGTGCCATCCCGTCCCACAGGTACCAACCACCAGGTGTACCGGCATGATTGATCACAGCACTCTGAAGCCCCTGTTTCTGGACCTTTCTGAACAGGGGGGGAGGGGGGGAGGGGGGGCAGATAATTATCCCCCCCTAACACACACACACACACACACACACACACACACACACACACACTTCAATAGTAACAGACATGTTTTGGTGCTGGATCATTTTGGGACCCCTATGTGTCTATAGATCTCTGGGCCTCTCTCTCTCTCTCTCTCTCTCTCTCTCTCTCTCTCTCTCTCTCTCTCTCTCTCTCTCTCTCTCTCTCTCTCTCTCTCTCTCTACTGACAGTGTTTTCACCAGGTAGTATACTCACCGATCCGAAGAGCGTGCCTTTCTTGGACATGGCTAAGTACAGGCCAGTGCTGACAGATTTGATGGCGACGACTCCAACACTGACAGATCGGATTTCCATCAGGCCTAGGAGAGTAGAGAAAGAGAGAGAGAGAGAGAGAGAGAGAGAGAGAGAGAGAGAGAGAGAGAGAGAGAGCGAGAGAGAGAGAGAGAGAGAGTCTGGCATTAGAATCATCTTCTTGCTATGGGAGTTTCCCCATCAAGACCTGCTCTTTCATTAGCGATTAGGAAACCAGACCACCATCTGCTCTTAGGCGGATGGGAGTGGATGACACATTATTCCATTTAAGACGCCACGCGTCTGCGAAGACACCACACC